>NW_012101765.1:2899120-2912926 GCF_000951045.1 Mandrillus leucophaeus
CACCCCCCCTTCCCCACCCCTACCCCGTGCTCCAAATTCATATGTTGAAACCCTAACACCCAGTGTGGCTATCTTTGGAGACAGGTTCTTGAAGGAAGTAATTAAGACTAGATGGGGTCATAATGTGACCCCCTAAGATTAGTGTCCCATAAAGATGGCAACAATAGACACTGATGATGATTAAAGGGGGAAGAGAGGGAAGGGAAAAAAGTTGAAAAACTAACTGCTGTTTGCTCTGCTCACTATTTGGGTGACAGGATCATTTTGCCCCAAATCTGAGCATCATGTAATATACCCATGTAACAAACCTGCACATGTATCCCCTGAATCTAAAACAAAAGTTAAAATTATATAAATACATAAATATAAAAGCAAAAATAATAATAATAATAAAAGATTAGTGTCCTTATAAGGGACTTAGGGGAGTTCTCTATAGCTCTCTTGTGCTTTCTCTATCCCCTGTGCACACACCGAGGAAAGGCCATCTGAGTAGCCAGTGAGAAGGCAGCCATTTGCAAGCCAGGAAAAAAGTCTGCAGCAGAAACTGGGTTAACTGAACTTAATGTTGGACTTTCCAGACTCCAGAACTGCGAGAAAATAAATTTCTATGGTTTAAGCCACAAAGTCTGTGTTGTTTTGTTGTAACAGCCTGAGCAGACTAATACACAAGGCAAGTAAGTCATGGACTATTTCTAGCTTCTCTGTAAAGGCATAGAAAGTGATGCTTATGGTTAATGATGGCAGAGAGTATTTCTGTCTTCTCCCTCTAGGACCACGTAAAAATGATACTAAGATAAATGCTTGTAAAAATTTTAAGGAGTAAGAGAATTTTTAAAAACATGTTTTTTGTTTAAAAAATATAACAATTGTGACCATGGGAGGGGTCATTATTAAATAAGTGATGTCAATAAATTCTCCAAGCTGGAAAGCTGATGAGAACTCATTGGTGAATAAACAAGGGAGAGGAAGATTTGATCCAATATACACACTCAGAGTTATAATGGAAATAAGAACACTTTTGCCTAAAGACGCCTACAATGGAAGTAAGAACCCTTTCGCCTAAAGACCCTCAGAAAGACTTTAACATAGCATTAGCAGGAGGGTGGGAGAAGGAAACTGGAAGCAGAGGGATTAATTTGAAAATCCCCAATGACACACCAACAATAGTTTCCCCATCCCAATGTACATGAAGTAATTGTCAGGCCTCTGAGCCCAGGCTAACTCATTATATCTCCTGTGACCTGCAAGTATAGATCCAGATGGTCTGAAGCAAGTGAAGAACCACAAAAGAAGTGAAAATGGCCAGTTCCTCCCTTAACGGATGACATTACCTGGTGAAATTCCTTCTCCAGGCTCAGAAGCTTCCCCATTGAGCACCTTGTGACCCCTGCCCCTGCCAGCCAGAGAACAACCCCTTTGACTGTAATTTTCCACTACCTACCCAAATCCTATAAAATGACCCCACCCCTATCTCCCTTAGCTCTTTCAGACTCAGCCTGCCTGCACCCAGGTGATTAAAAAGCTTCATTGCTCACACAGCCTGTTTGGTGGTCTCTTCACATGGAGGCGTGTGACATTTGGTGCCTAAGACCTGGGACAGGAGGACTTCTTCGGGAGATTGGTCCCCTGTCCTCACCCTCACTCCGTGAGGAGATCCACCTATGACTGCAGGTCCTCAGACCCACCAGCCCAAGGAACATCTCACCAATTTCAAATCGGGTAAGCGGTCTTTTCACTCTCGTCTCCAGCCTCTCTTGCTACCCTTCAATCTCCCTCTCTCACTACCCTTCAGTCTCCCTGTCCTTCCAATTCCAGTTGTTTTCCTCTCTAGTAGAGACAAAGGAGACACATTTTATCCGTGGACCCAAAACTCCAGCGCCAGTCACAGACTCGGGAAGACAATCTTCCCTTGGTGTTTAACCACTGCGGGACGCCTGCCTGATTATTCACCCACACTCCATTGGTGTCTGACGCCCGCCTTGGTCATTCACCCACGTTCCCTTGGTGGCAAATCAATTGCAGGGACACCTGCTTTGGCTGCTCACCCACATTGCAGCCCAGGGCTGCTCCCCACCCCTCTTCTCCGAGTCTCTACCCTCTCTTTTCTCTGGGCTTGCCTCCTTCACTATGAACAATCTTCCACCCTCCATTCCCCCTTCTTCTCCTTTAGCCTGTGTTCTCAAAAACTTAAAACCTCTTCACCTCACACCTGACCTAAATGCCTTGTTTCCTTCTGCAATGTTGCTTGACCCCAATACAAACTCGACAGTTGTTCCAAATAGCCAGAAAATGGCACTTTCAATTTCTCTATCCTATAAGATCTAGATAATTCTTGTCATAAAATGGGCAAATGGCCTGAGGTGCCTGACATCCAGGCATTCTTTTACATACCAGTCCTTCCCAATGCGACTCATCCCAAATGCCCTTCTTTCTCTCTCACCTGTCCCCTCAGTCCCAACCCCAAGCATCACTGATTCTTTTCAATCTTCCTTTTCTACCGATCCATCTGACCTCTCCCCTCCTCCCCAGACTGCTCCTCCTCAGGTCCCTCCCACCAGGCTGAATCAGGCTCCAATTCTTCCTCAGCCTCCGCTCCCCCACCCTATAACCCTTCTATCACCTCCCCTTCTCATACACGGTCCAGCTTACAGTTTTGTTCCATGACTAGCCCTCCCCAACCTGCCCAACAATTTCCTCTTAAAGAGGTGGCTGGAGCTAAAGGCATAGTCAAGGTTAATGCTCCTTTTTCATAATCCAACCTCTCCCAAATCAGTTAGCATGAAGGCTGTTTTTCATCAAATGTAAAAATCCAGCCCAGTTCATGGCTCGTTTGGTAGCAACCGTGAGACGCTTTACCGCCCTAGACCCTGAAAGTTCAGAAGGCCGTCTTATTCTCAAAATGCATTTTGTTACCCAATCCGTTCATAACACTAGAAAAAGCTCCAAAAATTAGATTCCGGCCCTCAAATCCCACAACAGGACTTAATTATCCTCACCTTCAAGGCATACAATAATAGAGGCAGCAAGGAGCAACGTATTTCTGAGTTGCAATTCCTTGCCTCCACTGTGAGAGAAACCCCAGCCACACCTCCAGCATACAAGAACTTCAAAACGCCTAAGCCACAGTGGTCAGGCATTCCTTCAGGACCTCCTCCCTCAGGATCTTGCTTCAAGTGCCAGAAATCTGGCTACTGGGCCAAGGAATGCCTGCAGCCTGGAATTCCTCCTAAGTTGTGTCCCATCTGTGCGGGACACCACTGGAAATTGGACTGTCCAACTCATGCAGCAGCCACTCCCAGACCCCCTGGAACTCTGGCCCAAGTCTCTCTGACTGACTCCTTCCCAGATCTGCTCGGCTTAGCAGCTGAAGACTGATGCTACCTGATTGCCTCGGAAGCCTACAGGACCATCACAAACACTTTGGGTAACTCTTACAGTGGAGGGTAAGTCCATTCCCTTCTTAATCAATATGGAGGCTACCCACTCCACATTACCTTCTTTTCAAGGGCCTGTTTCCCTTGCCTCCATAACTGTTGTGGGTATTGATGGGCTTCTAAACCTCTTAGAACTCCCCAACTTTCATGCCAACTTGGACAACATTCTTTTATGCACTCCTTTTTAGTTATCCCCACCTGCTCAGCTTCCTTATTAGGCCGAGACATTTTAACCAAATTATCTGCTTCCCCGATTATTCCTGGACTACAGCCACATCTCATTGCCACCCTTCTTCCCAACCCAAAGCCTCCTTCACATCTTCCTCTCATATCCCCCAACCTGTACTCCCTCCCTGGCAACCAATCACACACCCATTACTATCCCATTAAAAACTAATCACCCTTACCCTGCTTAATGCCAGCATCCCATCCCACAATTGGCTTTAAGGGGATTAAAGCCTGTTATCACTCGCCTGCTACAGCATGGGCTTCTAAAACCTATAAAATCTCCCTACAATTCCCCATTTTACATATTCAAAAACCAGACAAGTCTTACAAGTTAGTTCAGGATCTGTGCCTTATCAACTAAATTGTTTTGCCTATCCACCATGTGGTGTCCAACTGGTACACTCTTTTGCCCTCAATAACTTCCTCCACTACTCACTATTCCATTCTTGATCTTAAAGATGCTTTTTTCACTATTCCTCTGCACCCCAGTCCCAGCCTCTCTTTGCTTTTACCAGTACTGACCTGACACCCATCAGTCCCGGCAACTTACCTGAGCTGTACTGCCTTTGGATATCTGGTTTTGCCATCCTAACAAAACCATTATATAAACTCACAAACGGAAATCTAGCTGACCCCATAGATTCTAAATCATTTCTCCACTCCTCTTTCCATTTCTTGAAGACAGCTTTAGAGACTGCTGCCACACTAGCTCTCCCTGACTCATCTCAACCCTTTTTATTACACACAGCCAAAGTGCAGTACTGTGTGGTTGGAATTCTTACACAAGGACCAGGACCCTGTAGCCTTTTTGTCCAAACAACTTGACTTTACTGTTTTAGGCTGGCCATCATGTCTCCGTGTGGCGGCTGCTGCAGCCCTAATACTTTTAGAGGCCCTCAAAATCACAAACTATGCTCAACTCACTCTTTACAGTTCTCATAATGTGTCTGGAATTGGCGAGTTCTTGGTCTCGCTGACTTCAAGAATGAAGCCGCAGACCCTCGCAGTGAGTGTTACAGTTCTTAAAGATGGTGTGTCCAGAGTTTGTTCCTTCTGATGTTTGGACATGTCTGGAGTTGTTTGTTCCTCCCAGTGGGTTCATGGTCTCACTGACTTCAGGAGTGAAGCTGCAGACCTTCACAGTGAGTGTTACAGCTCTTAAAGATGGCGTGTCCAGAGTTGTTCATTATTCCTGGTGGGTTCGTGGTCTCGCTGACTTCAGGAGTGAAGCTGCAGACCTCCACGGTGAGTGTTACAGCTCATAAAGGTGGCGCAGATCCAAAGATTGAGCAGCAGCAAGATGTACTGTGAAGAGTGAAAGAACAAAGCTTCCACAGCGTGGAAGGGGACCTGAGTGGGTTGCCACTGCTGGCTCGGGTGGCCTGCTTTTATTCCCTTAATTGGTCCCACCCACATCCTGCTGATTGGCCCATTTTACAGAGAATGGATTGGTCTATTTTACAGAGCGCTGATTGGTCCGTTTTTACCAAGTGCTGATTGGTGTGTTTACAAACCTTTAGCTAGACAAAGAGCACTGATTGGTGCATTTACAATCCTTTAGCTAGAGAGAAAAGTTCTCCAAGTCCCCTACCCAATTAGCCAGACACAGTGCACTGATTGGTGTGTTTACAAACCTTTAGCTAGACACAGTGTGCTGATTGGTGTGTTTACAATCCTTTAGCTAGAACAGAAAAGTTCTCCAAGTCCCCACCTGTCCCAGAAGCCCAGCCAGTTTCACCTCTCAATAACTTCCAAAATCTATTTTCTTCCTCACATCACGCATATACTTTCTGTTCCCCGGCTCCTTCAGCTATAGTTACTCTTTGTTGAGTCTCCCACAATTACCATTGTTCCTGGTCCGGACTTCAATCCTGTTTTCCACATTATTCCGAATACCACACCTGACCCCCATGACTGTATCTCTCTGATCCACCTGACATTTGCTCCATTTCCCCATATTTCCTTTTTTCCTGTTCCTCATCCTGATCACACTTGGTTTATTGATGGCAGTTCCACCAGGCCTAATCACCACTCACCAGCAAAGGCAGGCTATGCTATAGTATCTCCCACATCTATCATTGAGGCTACTGCTCTGTCCCCCTCCACTACATCTCCGCAAACCTAACTCACTGCCTTAACTCAAGCCCTCACTGTTGCAAAGGGACTATGCATCAATATTTATGCTGACTCTAAATATGGCTTCCATATCCTGCACCACCATGCTATTATATGGGCAGAAAGAGGTTGCCTCACTATGCAAGGGTCCTCCATCAGTAATGCCTCTTTAATAAACACTCTTCTCAAGGCTGCTTTACTTCCAAAAGAAGCTGGAGTCATTTACTGCAGGGGCCATCAAAAGGCATCAGATCCCACCACTCAGGGCAACACTTATGCTGATAAGGTAGCTACAGAAACAGCTAGTGTTCCAACTTCTGTCCCTCACTGCCAGTTTTTCTCCTTCTCATCAGTCACTCCCACCTACTCTCCCACTGAAACTTCCACCTATCAATCTCTTCCCACACAAGGCAAGTGGTTCTTGGACCAAGAAAAATATCTCCTTCCAGCCTCACTGGCCCATTCTATTCTGTTGTCATTTCATAACCTCTTGCATGTAGGTTACGAGCCACTAGCCCGTCTCTTAGAACCTCTCATTTGCTTTCCATTGTGGAAATCTATCCTGAAGGAAATCACTTCTCAGTGTTCCATCTGCTATTCTACTACTCCTCAGGGATTACTCAGGCCCCCTCCCTTCCCTACACTTCAAGCTCGGGGATTTGCCCCTGCCCAGGACTGGCAAATTGACTTTACTCACATGCCACAAGTTAGGAAACTAAAATACCTCTTAGTCTGCGTAGCCACTTTCACTGGATGGGTAGAGGCCTTTCCCACAGGGTCTGAGAAGGCCACCGTGGTCATTTCTTCCCTTCTGTCAGACATAATTCCTCGGTTTGGCCTTCCAACCTCTATACATTCCAATAATGGACCGGCCTTTACTAGTCAAATCACCCAAGCAGTTTCTCAGGCTGTTGATATTCAGTAAAACCTTCATATCCCTTACTATCCTCAACCTTTAGCAAAGGTAGAATGGATTAATGGTCTTTTAAAAACACACCTCACCAAGCTCAGCCTCCAACTTAAAAAGGAGGACTCTGTCAAGGATAGAGCCCAAAAACTCACCAACCAAGCAAGTAATTACACTGAACCCCTTGGACACTCTCTAATTGGATGTGCTGGGTCCTCCCAATTCTTAGTCCTTTATACCTGTTTTTCTCCTTCTCTTATTCAGGCCTTGTGTCTTCCGTTTAGTTTCTCATTTCATACAAAACCATATCCAGGCCATCACCAACCATTCTATATGACCAATGTTTCTTCTAACAATCCCACAATATCACCCCTTACGACAAAATCTTCCTTCAGTTTAATCTCTCCCACCCTAGGTTCCCACTCTGCTCCTAATCCGGCTCGAAGCAGCCCTGAGAAACATTGCCCATTATCTCCCCATACGACCCCCAAAAATTTTTGCTGCCCTAACACTTCAACACTATTTTATGTTATTTTTCTATTAATGTAAGAAGACAGGAATGTCAGGCCTCTGAGCCCAAGCTAAGTCATCATATTCCCTGTGATCCACAAGTATAGATCCAGATGGCCTGAAAGAAGTGAAGAATCACAAAAGAAGTGAAAATGGCTGGTTCCTGCCTTACCTGATGACATTACCTAGTGAAATTCCTTCTCCTGGCTCAGAAGCTCCCCCATTGAGCACCTTGTAACTCCCAGAGAACAACCCCTTTGACTGTAATTTTCCACTACCTACCCAAATCCTATAAAATGGCCCCACCCCAACTCCCTTCTCTGACTCTCTTTTTGGATTCAGTCCGCCTGCACCCAGGTGATTAAAAAGCTTTATTGCTCACACAAAGCCTGTCTGGTGGTCTCTTCACATGGACACGCATGACAGTAATATAATCAGACTGGGCCCAATAGACATTCATTGCATACATATACAAAAAAAACCTAATAAATATATAGAGAACTACCTGATAACTCTCCCATTTAGAAGAAAGACTAACATAAAACCAGATAAATACATAAAACAGCAGAAGAAACCTATACCTGCCACCTAAAACTAACCCAGTTTTGCTGTTTATATATGAAAAGACAACAAAAAATCATCAGAAATATGGAAGAAAACAGCTACCAGTAACATGAAAAAGAATGACCAAGAAAACTGACTTGAGAAAAAAACAGATAATTAAAAAAAAAAAAAAAAAAACTTTAAAAACAAACTGAAAAGTAAAATGAATATCCTTATGGTGTCTTAAGAAGATAATGCATTCAAGAAAGAAGAGGACAAAAGTAAAGTCAAAGAAATTTCAAGAAATTTACCATATGATTGTCAAAATAGAAGTGTTGAAAGAAAAAGTTTACACCTTCCTGTGCCATGTGGGAGGCCCAGGTTTGTTTCCTGGTGGGGGGCAGGGGGAAGTGGGGAATAGAAAGAAAAAGTTGAAGAAATCTCCTAAAACCTAGAGAAAGATTTCAAAAAGGTAGAAAACATAAGAGTCAAAGTCATAAAGAATCAATCCTGGAAAAGTTTCAGAAGGAGAGAGCAGAAGATATGGAGGAAAGAAATTATTATATAAATACGAGTAGAATATTTTCCAGAGCTAATAAGAAATGATAGTCTTCCTATAAGTAGGGTCTACTGAGTGCCAATCCAAATGAGTGAAAAGAAAGCAAATTGTGACAAAGTCTGATACAATTTTAAAACATCTGGCACCAGAGAAGCTCCAGAATCAACCAATGCTAAGAAGAAGCATCAGATTAACTATACAACTCCATTCAGAATAACAAAGCAGTTGAAGTCTCCCTCTCTCCCTCTTCTGTTTGCAGAAGCTAAGAAGCCAAGATTCTAGCCTTTAAAATAAAACCTAAAATCTGCTCCCTAAAGATAGGGAGGATATCGTGAAGGAAGGTTCCATCTGTGGATCTGGGATGACAAAGAGCAGGACTTCCAGTCACTCCAAACCTTATCTCACTTAAGATTGGGAGAAAGCCAATAAAGCAACTAGAAAGAGTTATTTTCAAAGAGAAATGCCCTCCCCCCTTACCTTGGCATTGCCCTTGCACAATTTTCTCATAGGTACCTAAATAGAAGCCGGGTTATTGATACATCTGCCCAATTATAGGACTGATAAAAAGTTTCTCAATTAAGAGAAAGCCCTGTTGGGGAAACAGACATAAACAAAAACAGAAGAACCCATGCCCACTACCTAGTTTATCCAGCTTACTTAGGACTTTCTTCAAAACGTATAAACTAACAATCAAAGATCACCAGATATTTTCATACAGTTAATAGCATGGAAGAAATAAACAAGAATGACCCAAAAGAAAATAGAGGTAATTGAAGACACAGAAGAAAACTTTTTAAAAATGTGTATCTAATATCCTAAATAAATTTGAGAGGCTCTGCCATCCATAAAAAATAAAAGTAGTCTGCAATGAAAAAGAAAAAAATAGAGAACTAAAGTATGAGAAATAAGAAGTTAATAGGTGAACCGAAAAATAGAATGGGCCATGCTAAATTTCAGTCTAGTAACATGAAAGATAAAGTCAAGAAAACCTCCTGTTATACAGACAAAATAATAAATAAATGCAAAATTTGAAAAAAAATAAGAGACACAGTAAAAAAACTCAGAATCAATATAAGTTATGGAAATAAAACAACGGAGCAGGGGAGGTTCCAAGATGGCCAAATAGGAACAGCTCCAGTCTGCAGCTCCCAGCATAAGCGATGTAGAAGACAGGTGATTTCTGCATTTCCAACTGAGGTACCGGGTTCATCTCACTGGGGCTTGTCAGACAGTGGGTGCAGCCCACAGAGCAGGGCAGGGAATCACCTCACCTGGGAAGCACAAGGGGTCGGGGAATTCCCTTTCCTAGCAAAGGGAAGCCATGACAGATAGTACCTGGAAAATCAGGTCACTCCCACTCTACTGTGCTTTTCCAAAGGCCTTAGCAAACAGCACACCAGTAGATTATATCCCGCACCTGACTTGGAGGGTCTCACACCCACGGAGCCTCACTCACTGCTAGAACAGCAGTCTGAGATTGAACTGCAAGGCCACAGTGAGGCTGGGGGAGGGGCAACCGCCATTGCTGAGGCTTGAGTAGGTAAACAAAGCAGCCAGGAAGCTCAAACTGGGTGGAGCCCACTGCAGCTCAAGGAGGTCTGCCTACCTCTGTAGACTCCATCTCTGGTGGCAGGACATAGCTGAAAAAAAGGAAGCAGAAACTTCTGCAGACTTAAATGTCCCTGTCCGTCAGCTTTGAAGAGAGTAGTGGTTCTCCCGGCACGGAGTTTGAGATCTGAGAACGGACAGACTGGCTCCTCAAGTGGGTCCCTGACCCCCAAGTAGCCTAACTGGAAGACATCTCCCAGTAGGGGCTGACTGATACCTCATACATCTGGGTGCCCCTCTGAGATGAAGGTTCCAGAGAAAGGATCAGACAGCAACATCTGCCATTCTGCAATATTTGCTGTTCTGCAGCCTCCACTGGTGACACCCAGGTAAACAGGGTCTGGAGTGGACCTCCAGCAAACTCCAACAGACCTGCAGCTGAGGGTCCTGACGGTTACAAGGAAAACTAACAAACAGAAAGGACATCCACACCAAAATTCCATCTGTACGTCACCATCATCAAAGACCAAAAGTAGATAAAACCACAAAGATGGGGAGAAACCAGAGCAGAAAAACTGAAAATTCTGAAAATCAGAGTGAGTCTTCTCCTCCAAAGGAACTGCATCTCCTCGCCAGCAATGGAACAAAGCCGGACGGAGAATGACTTTGACGAGTTGAGAGAAGAAGGCCTTAGACGATCAGTAATAACAAACTTCTCCTAGCTATAGGAGGATGTTCGAATCCATCACAAAGAAGCTAAAAACCTTAAAAAGAGATTAGATGAATGGCTAACTAGAATAAACAGTGTAGAGAAGTCCTTAAATGACCCAATGGAGCTGAAAACCATGGCACAAGAAATACGTGACACATGCACAAGCTTCAATAGCCAATTTGATCAAGTGGAAGAAAAGGTATAAGTGACTGAAGATCAAACGAATGAAAGGAAGTGAGAAGAGAAGTTTAGAGAATAAAGAGTACAAGGAAATGAACAAAGCCACCGAGACATATGGGACTATGTGAAAAGACCAAATCTACATCTGATTGGTGTACGTGAAAGTGACGGGGAGAATGGAACAAAGTCGGAAAACACTCTTCAGGATACTATCCAGGAGAACTTCCCCAACATAGTGAGGGAGACCAACATTCAAATTCAGGAAATACAGAGAACACCCCAAAGATACTCCTCAAGAAGAGCAACTCTAAGACATATAATTGTCAGACTCACCAAAGTTGAAATGAAGGAAAAAATGTTACGGGCAGTCAGAGAGAAAAGTCGGGTTACCCACAAAGGGAAGCCCAGCAGACTAACAGCAGATCTCTCGGCAGAAACTCTACAAGCCAGAAGAGAGTGAGGGCCAATATTCAACATTCTTAAAGAAAAGAATTTTCAACCCAGAATTTCATATCCAGCCAAACTAAGCTTCACAAGTGAAAGATAAATAAAATCCTTTACAGACAAACAAATGCTGAGAGATTCTGTCACCACCAGGCTTGTCTTACAAGAGCTCCTGAAGGAAGCATTAAACATGGAAAGGAACAACTGGTACCAGCCACTGCAAAAACATGCCAAATTGCAAAAACGATTGATGCTAAGAAGAAACTGCATCAACTAATGAGCAAAATAACCAGCTAACATCATAATGACAGGGTCAAATTCACACATATGAATATTAACCTTAAATGTAAATGGGCTAAATGCTCCAATTAAAAGACACAGACCAGCAAGTTGGATAAAGAGTCAAGACCCAACAGTGTGCTGTATTCAGGACACCCATCTCACGTGCAGAGACACACATAGGCTCAAAATAACTGGATAGAGGAAGATCTACCAAGCAAATGGAAAACAAAAAAAGGCAGGGGTTGCAATCCCAGTCTCTGATAAAACAGACTTTAAACCAACAGAGATCAAAAGAGACAAAGAAGGCCATTACATAATGATAAAGGGATCAATACAACAAGAAGAGCTAACTACCTTAAATATATATGCACCCAAACAGGGGCGCCCAGGTTCATAAAGCAAGTCCTTAGAGACCTACAAAGAGACTCAGACTCCCAAACAATAATAATTGGAGACTTTAAAACCCCACTGTCAACATTAGACAGATCAACAAGACAGAAAGTTAACAAGGATATCCAGGAATTGAAATCAGCTCTGCATCAAGTGTACCCAATAGACATCTACAGAACTCTCCACTCCAAATCAACAGAATATACATTCTTCTCAGCACCACATCGCACTTATTCCAAAATTGACCACATAGTTGGAAGTAAAGCACTCCTCAGCAAATGTAAAAGAGCAGAAATTATAACAAACTCTCTCTCAGACCACAGTGCAATCAAACTAGAAATCAGGATTAAGAAACTCACTCAAAACCGCTAAACTACATGGAAACTGAACAACCTGCTCCTGAATGACCACTGGGTACATAATGAAATGAAGGCAGAAATAAAGATGTTCTTTGAAACCAAAGAGAACAAAGACACAAGCTACCAGAATCTCTGGGACACATTAAAAGCAGTGTGTAGAGGGAAATTCATAGCACTAAATGCCCACAAGAGAAAGCAGGAAAGATCTAAAATTAACACCCTAACATCACAATAAAAAGAACTAGAGAAGCAAGAGCAAACACATTCAAAAGTTAGCAGAAGGAAAGAAATAACTAAGATCAGAGCAGAACTGAAAGATATGGGGACACAAAAGCCCTTCAAAAAAGCAATGAATTCAGGAGCTGGTTTTTTGAAAAGATGAACAAAATTTATAGACCCCCAGTGAGACTAATACAGAAGAAAAGAGAGAAGAATCAAATAGACGCAATAAAAAATGATAAAGGGAATATCACCACCAATCCCACAGAAATACAAACTACCCTCAGAGAATACTATAAACACCTCTACGCAAATAAACTAGAAAATCTAGAAGAAATGGATAAATTCCTGCACAGATATACCCTCCCAAGACCAAACCAGGAAGAAGTTGAATCCCTGAATAGACCAATAACAGGCTCTGAAATGGAGGCAATAATTAATAGCCTACCAACCAAAAAACGTCCAGGACCAGATGGATTCACAGCCGAATTCTACCAGAGGTACAAAGAGGAACTGGTACCATTCCTTCTGAAACTATTGCAATCAATAGAAAAAGAGGTAATCCCACATAATTCAGTTTATGAGGCCAGCATCTTCCTGATACCAAAGTCTGGCAGAGACACAACAAAAAAAGAGAATTTTAGACTAATATCCCTGATGAACATCGATGTAAAAATCCTCAATATCCTCAATAAAATACTGGCAAACTGAATCCAGGAGCACCTCAAAAAGTTTATCCACCACGATCAGCTGGCTTCATCCCTGGGATTCAAGGCTGGTTCAACATATGCAAATCAATAAACATATTCCATCACATAAACAGAACCAAAGACAAAAATCACGTGATTATCTCAATAGATGCAGAGATCTTCGACAAAATTCAACAGGCCTTCATGCTAAAAATCTCAGTAATCGAGGCATTGATGGGACCTATCTCAAAATAATAAGAGCTATTTATGACAAACTGACAGCCAATATCATACTGAATGGGCGAAAACTGGAAGCATTCCCTTTGAAAACCGGCACAAGACAAGGACGCCCTCTCTCACCACTCCTATTCAACATAGTGTTGGAAGTTCTAGCCAGGGCAATCAGCCAAGAGAAAGAAATAAAGGGTATTCAATTAGGAAAAGAGGTAGTCAAATTGTCCCTGTTTGCAGATTACATGACCGTATATTTAGAAAACCCCATCGTCTCAGCCCAAAATCTCCTTAAGCTGATAAGCAACTTCAGCAGTCTCAGGATACAAAATCAATGTGCAAAAATCACAAGCTTTCCTGTACACCAATAACAGACAAACAGAGAGCCAAATCATGAGTGAACTCCCTTTAGCAATTGCTTCAAATAGAATAAAATACCTAGGAATCCAACTTACA
>NW_012101765.1:2914231-2916104 GCF_000951045.1 Mandrillus leucophaeus
ATCATTCTCAGCAAACTATCACAAGGACAGAAAACCAAACACTGCATGTTCTCACTCATAGGTGGGAATTGAACAATGAGAACACTTGGACACAGAGTGGGGAACATCACACACCGGGGCCTGTCGTGGGGTGGGGTGAAGGGGGAGGGATAGCATTAGGAGATATATCTAATGTAAATGACGAGCTAATGGGTGCAGCACACCAACATAGCACATGTATATATATGTAGAAAACCTGCACATTGTATACATGTACCCTAGAACCTAAAGTATAATAATAATAAAAAAACAGAGGGAAGGAAATAATTTAAAACAGTATTTTAAAATATTTTAAAATCCCAAATCCATTAAAAGACATAAGGCTTCAAAGTATATTCATTTTTTGATCAAGGCAAATGGGGGAAAATCTATAGTTAAGACTTTTTAGGAAGATTTTAGAACTTCATAAATAGAGACAATATCCTAAAATCCTACAGAGGAAAAAAATAATGTTACTGTCAAACTCAGATGGCGTGGAGAAAAGAGGATGAATAAAATTAATTACCTTTCACAACTGGGGCAGGTCAACAGTAGTTACTAAAAGAAAAAAAAAAGAAAAGCAAAACATGGAAAGAGAACCCTATTTGAAATTAATAATATTCTGATTCTACTTAAAGCCCAGCTATTTAGTATCCTATATAGCCTCAGGTAGAAATTCTATAATGTTTTAGACATTCTAATTCTATAATGTTTATAACATTTCTTTTAGTTAAAATAGTTACACCAACCAAAACCTGATAAAGATAGTACGGAAAAGAAAATACATAAACTGATCTGACAGGAGTATAATGGCCAAATTCTAAATAAATTATTGGCTACTTTAATATAATGGATCCCCAAAATCCCACAACCTGACCAAGTAGATGTTATTCTAGAAATGTACGAATGATTAGGTGTTACAGAATGAGTACAACATCAAATTAACTGCCTAAAATCAATTGGAAAAAACAAAACAAAACAGAAAACATTTCTGATATAAGAAAAATTAATAATAAAACTTGGGCAGGGGTAGTGGCTTATGCCTATAATCCCAGCACTTTGGGAGGCCAAGACGGGCAGACCATCAGGAATTCGAGACCAGGTTGGCCAACATGGTGAAACCCCATACAAAAATCAGCTGGGCGTGGTGGTGCGCGCCTGTAGTCCCAGCTACTCAGGATGCTAAGGCAGGAGAATGGCTTGAACCTGGGAGGTGGTGGTAGCAGTGAGCCAAGATCACGCCACTGTACTCCAGACTTTTCTTTTTTTTTTCAAAAAAAAAGAAAAATTAATAATAAAAGTCAAAGCCTTAGGAATCTACAAAGTGTAAGAATCTTTTTTAACATGACAAAGAGTACATACCAGATACCAACTACAAAAACATTAGCCAATTAAACACTATTGATATACTCATTAAATTCGAGATCAAGACAAAGATACATGAAATCATTATTATCATTTATCACTGTTCCAAATTTTAGTTAAATAATAATTGATGAAAAGAAGCAAAGTAACAATATTCTACAGGACACATGTTATAACACGAATGAGACTTGAAAATACTATGCAAAAAGGAATAAGCTAGACACCAAAAGATAAGTATGGTATGATTTCATACACATGAGGTACTTGGAGTAGTCAAATTCATAGAGACAGAAAATAGAATGGTGGTTGTCTGGGGATGCAGGAATAGGGGAAAAGGGAGGTATATTTTAAAGGTTATGAAATTTCAGTTTGGCAAGATGTAAAGTATGGTAGACAGTTGGCAGTCATGGCTGCACAACGAGGTGAATGTACTTAACGCCACTGATCTGTACACTTAAAAATGGTTTTTTTTTTTTTTTTTTTTTTTTTT
>NW_012101765.1:2916645-2922800 GCF_000951045.1 Mandrillus leucophaeus
CTGCCACCACGCCGAGCTAATTTTTTTGTATTTTTAGTAGAGACGGGGTTTCACCATGTTGGCCAGGCTGGTCTCAAACTCCTGACCTCAGGTGATGCACCTGCCTTGGCCTCCCAAAGTGCTGGAATTACAGGTGTGAGCCACTGCGCCTGGACTAGACTGAGATTTAAAAAAAAAAAAAAATCAATAGGTTTCCTATACACCACCAAAAATCAGAAAACCTACACCGTGTGTGGTGGGGAGATATAATTGAATAAGAATTATTCAATACAAAGGAATAAGTAAGTCATGGGCAAGAATGATATAGCAAAAAAACATAAGATGTTACTGGAAGGTATAAAAAAGTCTTATGTCTCACGATCCTGAATAGGGAAGTCCAGTACTTTCAGGATGTAATGCCCAAATTAATCTGTAATGCTGATGTAATTTCACTCAAAATCATGAATTGTTGTTGAAGAATTTTAAAAGCTGTTTATAAAGACCATTTAGAATGATAAACAAAGAATAATGTTTAGAAACAGAATATAAATGAAAATAACTTTTAAGTCTAAAGATCATATTTTAGTTCTCTAATTTTTGTTTTCCATGGCAGCCTATTTTTGTTTTATGGGTGCCAGATTCTCTCACATTTATTTTATTTAGTATATTAGTTACAAGTTTTTGAAAGATATCTTGTGTGACTTCAATTACCTCTATTTCCTTTGAGGTTATTTGTTCTATATATTTCTCTTATTCATTTCTTTCAAGCTCCTGATTTTATGCAAGTATCTAGTAGCAAGAATCTGGCTGTTAGTTACATTTTTCGGATATCAAAAAATGTGCCAGACAAATAAAAACACTGCAAGCATGGCACAGTAACAAAATAACAGATCCATGGAATATGTGTTTATCAGGCTCCAGGATTTTCATGGACCAATGTCTCTAAATTGCTCTGGAGAAAGAGGCACTCACTAAGCAGGAGATTCCTAGAATACATCACTGCTGTCCTTAAAGTCTCAGTCAGTGCCAGGACCAAGAATCATTCTCATCAACATTTAAGCAAAGCAGACAACAACACTAGGCAGTGCCACACCACAAGGACCTTCATATATTGCAGCCAGACCCGAAACCTGGCCGGTTAGGTTAGCTAAAGGGGTTCATGTCTGTCATTTTTATGACCTCTCAATCAATGTAACCTATTTTTACAAAATTGAGATTTTGTACCCCACTTATCACATTTGGCAAGGTTTTACTATATTTATATGTTATTGAGGTGGGAGAGACATTCCTTCATACCACACTAAAGTCAAAATTGAAAAGAAAAATACAAAAACAGATGTGGCTCATAAATAGCAAAAATGTCTGCATCAAAAAACACAATCTGTACTAGTAAAAATCAACATGCAAAGTAGGAAAAAACATGCCACTTCTATGAAAGAAATTTAATGCTTTTAATATATATAGAAAATTTACAAATCCATAAGAAATGAAAAGCTCTACTAGAAAAAAAATAAACTAAAAACATAATTAGGCATTTCATAAAAGAAGGGAAAAAAAAGACTAATAAGGACATTTAAGAAGTTGAAAGAAACATAAATGTTTATCTGGGCATGATGGCCCATGCCTGCAGTCCCAGCTACTCAAGAGGCTGAGGTAGGAGGATTGCCTAAGCCTGGGAGGCTGAGGCTGCAGTAAGCTAAGATCATGCCACTGCATTCTAGCCTTGGCAACAGACTGATACCCTGTCTCTCTCTTTCTCTTTCTCTCTCTCTCTCTCTTTCTCGCTCTGTTTCTCTGTCTCTCTCTCTCTCTCCCTCCCCCCCTCTACACACACAGACACACACACATACACACAAATGTTATTAGAATTCTTTCAAGCCTCACAAGACAGTGGATACACACAAGGGTACATTAACATTTATGACTGAATTTCATGATCTTCTTACCCTCACTTTATGATCCAGAGATTCCAGTATTTGCCAAGTTTTTTAAAGCATTTTGGGCAAGTCTCACATCAAACTAATACATCCACTCCATCCACTCCCTCTACCTCCCTAAAAAAGTCTTTACTATGTTTGCATTAACAAAGATTTAAAATGAAGTTAATGTCCAACCTTGGCAAAGATGAGAGGAATAAGACACCCTTAAAATCTACTTTCAAAAGCAGATTCCCAGGAGGAAATGTAACAATATGTATCCTAAACTTTCAAAATAGGCACACCATATGGACCTTCAGCTAACAACTCTATTTCTAGAAAATTAAGAAATAAACGTGTATATATAAAGAAATATACATGAATGTATGTATAAAGAAATATATATGAATGTATGTGTAAAGAAATACATATGAATGTGTTCATTAAAATATAATTGATATAAGCAAAACATTGGAGATAATCTAAAAGTCCAAAATACAGTTTTGGATAAATATAATAAGCACACATAAAGGAAAATTATGTATCTATTTTAAAGGGTGATATCGATTTCAACTTACTGATATAAAAACAATCATCATAGTTTTATGATATGAAACATCAAGTTACAAAAATTGTATAGAGCACAATTCCATGTATTTTCATTTCTAAGAATGTGTATCTGTGGACAAAAGCTTCGAAGAATATAGAACAAAATGTTACATTGGTCTCTGGTCAGTGGTACTACAGTGCATTTTTTATTGCATATCTATGTTTTCAAATTAGATTGCATTAAACAGGGATTTCTTGAATAGTTTTAAAATATTAGGGAATCACTGGCTTACAGCTAGTAGTGTAAGCCAGGGAAATATATCCAATGAGACACAAAGACCCAAATTCCAAGGTTAATAATGGATTGTATGTTTCAAACAACTAAAAGAGGACTTAATATGTTCTCAACACAAAGAAATGATAAATATTTGAAGTGGTGGATATGCTAATTTGCACAATTAGATCGTTTCACAATGTATAAAAATATCAAAACACTACAGTGTACCCTATAAACATGGTTGTCCTTTAGTATCCTTGGGGGATTTGTTCCAAAACCCCAGCAGATACAAAAATCCAAGGATGCTCAAATCCCGTTCTCACATTGCTATCAAGAAATACCTGAGTCTGGGCAACTTATGTTAAAAAGAGGCTTAATTGACTCACAGTTCTGCCTGAGGCTGAGGTGGGTGGATCACCTGAGGTCAGGAGTTCGAAACCAGCCCGACAACATGGTGAAACCCCGTTTCTAAAAAAATACAGAAATCAGCTGGGTGCAGTGGTGCGCCCTGTAGTCCCAGCTACTGAGGAGGCTGAGGCAGGAGAATCACTTGAACCCGGGAAGCGGAGGTTGCAGTGAGCCAAGATCGTGCCACTGTACTCCAGCCTGGGTGACAGAGTGACACTCCATCTCAAAAAATCATAACAATAAAATAAAATAAAAATATTGAATTATCACCCAACTCCCCTATATTATTATTATTTTTACTTAAATGTTTTTGTAAGATATATGTAAAATAAAACCTAATAAAACAGGAATATTTAGGTAAAAAGAATTTGTATCATCTAATAGAACAAAGGTCAAGACTTCTTTTTCATCACAAAGGTTGTTTTCTTTTAAATTAATGCAATGTTAATCTCAATCAAAGCTTAACAATGTAAAGATAATTTAGGTCTTGCTAATGTCAAACATTATCCTGCCCTTTTTGATTCACCGAATAATGATATGAAACCCAATCCAACATTTGATAACATTCTAACATCTGTCAAGACTTCTGCATTCCTTCATTCTTGTGGATAGTCACTGTTGGTTTTATAGATTAGCTTTCACTAACCTCTTCCTCACTTGCATCTTATGAGCCTCTTTTCTTTGTACTTGATATGGTTTGACTCTGCATCCCCACCCAAATCTCATCTTTAATTGAACTCCTATAATTGCCACATGTCGTGGGAGGCAATTGGTGGAAGAAAATTGAATCACGAGGGCAGTTTCTCCCATACTGTTCTCGTGGTGGTCAATAAGTCTCATGAAATCTGATGGTTTTCTCAGGGGTTTCTGCTTTTGCGTCTTCCTCATTCTCTCTTTGCCTGCTGCCGTTCATATAAGACGGGACTTGCTCCTCCTTGCTTTCCACTGTGATTGTGAGGCTTCCCCAGCCATGTGGAACTGTAAGTCCAATTATACCTCTTTCTTTTGTAAATTGCGCAGTCTTGGGTATGTCTTTATCAGCAGCATGAAAACAGACTAATAGAGTACTTAATCAATTTAGATGTGGAAATCGACACTTTTTGAAAAAACATTGGAGGCAGAGGAATTAGGGGTTCAGTTGTTTATATTTAAGCAACTTTTGTCATTTAAAGTTGAAACTTAGAAATGCCACTTCTAGCTGGGTGCAGTGTCTCACATCTATAATCTCAGCACTTTGGGAGGCTGAGGTAGAAGGATCTGTTGAGCTCAGGAGTTCGAGACCAGCCTAGGCAACATGACCAAAATTAGCCGGGCATGGTGGCTCATGTCACAACTATTCAGGAGCTGAGGCAGGAGGATTGCTTGAGCCCAGAAGGTTGAGGCTGCAATGAGCTGTGATCATGCCACTGCACTCCAGCCTAGGGGACAGAGCAAGACTCTTTCTCAAAATAACAACAATCCAAAAAAAGGAATTTTAAAATAATGAAAGAAAGAAAAAAGAAATGCCCATTCCTAAAAGTCTTTTTCCACCTCACATCTACTAATTTCTCACTGGAGAACTTCTCCACAAGCTGCATTCTCTTGCCATGGTGCTCAGCTTTCTTTCTCTCTTCTCTGACATTTCCTCTTCTCTTGCCCTAATTACCACCTCTGGACATTCTGCAAAAATTTGTTCATTTCTCTATCTTCTCAATCTCCTTAAAAACTAGACTGTCTCAAACTTTAAATGTGCATAGAAATTATCTGAAAGTCTTGTTAAAATGCATATTCTGGATGAGTGCATCTAGGGTAGCGCCAGATATATTTCATTTTCAGTAAGTCCCTGGGTAAAGCTGCTGCTGATGTTCCATGGACCACATTGGAGTAGCAGAATTATAGACCATGTTTTTAGGACTTCACTTTCCAAAACTCAAGCTTCATATTCCATGTGCTTCATTGAGTTGTAACTATTTGAACTAGAAGTACAAGTGCGTGTGTCACTTTTAAGCTAAGGCAGTTAAAAACAAGTACACCACCTCCATTGCTCCTTTTTTTATTTCAGGAACACTGGATGCCATGTATTCCAGATGGAAGAGGTTTATGCAAACCACACTGAACTTTATATGATTAAGAAATAAACTCTTATTTTGCCAAGTCATCAAGATTTAGAAATTTGAAAATCAATTTGGAGATTTGAGGATGAATGTGCTATCACTTCATAGACTATCTTATCTTAACCAATATAAGGGCATGAAACATTTAAACTAATACCTGTAACAGACGTTATTCAATAATGTGCTAATTTGTTTCTTTGTTAATAGTAAAAATCAGAGGGTTATAATCAAAGCAAAAACACATAGATAAAATAGAGTTGTTCAGGTTTATTCCTTGAATAAAATAACCAATAAAACAAAAGAGTAAAAAAAAAAAGCAAAGATGGTTTTTAAAGTTTTAGAGACTAGTTATTGAGAAAAAAAAAAAAACCAACACTTTTCTAAATTACCCTTTACTATAAATGGAAAAATTAAGATTCTACAAAGCTTTATCATAGTTTAATTCATGATCCTGAAAAAGGGAAACAAAATCATAAAGTATGTTAAAACTTGAGTAGTCTTTGGATAGATCACCTGGGATGATTGGGAGGATGATAAAGAGGAATTGTCTTTCAAACAGAAGGACCAGCATGTGAAAAGGCCATAGGGGAGAGGGGACAGAGAATGGTCCATTTTGAGAGAAGAAGCAGGGAAAGCTCACTTGTAGGAAGAGATAAGGCTGGAATCCCCTAGATTTTGAGCTTTGTATGCCAAATTCAGATTTCAGAAACAGACATAGGAGACAAAAAGCAGCAGCTGATGCTTTTAAAATTGATTTTATAGAAGCAAATTGCCATGTTATGGTGAGGGCCACATGATGGCAATGGCGAGAGAGAGGCCTCAGGAGCTGAGGGCCTCAATCCTATATTTGCAAGGAAGTGAATTCTCCCAACAATCAGGGAGTCTGGAAGTGGACTTCAAGCTTCAAATGAGATCTCAACCATGACCGACCCA
>NW_012101765.1:2924775-2928470 GCF_000951045.1 Mandrillus leucophaeus
AAAACTAGACTGTCTCAAACTTTAAATGTGCATAGAAATTATCTGAAAGTCTTGTTAAAATGCATATTCTGGATGAGTGCATCTAGGGTAGCGCCAGATATATTTCATTTTCAGTAAGTCCCTGGGTAAAGCTGCTGCTGATGTTCCATGGACCACATTGGAGTAGCAGAATTATAGACCATGTTTTTAGGACTTCACTTTCCAAAACTCAAGCTTCATATTCCATGTGCTTCATTGAGTTGTAACTATTTGAACTAGAAGTACAAGTGCGTGTGTCACTTTTAAGCTAAGGCAGTTAAAAACAAGTACACCACCTCCATTGCTCCTTTTTTTATTTCAGGAACACTGGATGCCATGTATTCCAGATGGAAGAGGTTTATGCAAACCACACTGAACTTTATATGATTAAGAAATAAACTCTTATTTTGCCAAGTCATCAAGATTTAGAAATTTGAAAATCAATTTGGAGATTTGAGGATGAATGTGCTATCACTTCATAGACTATCTTATCTTAACCAATATAAGGGCATGAAACATTTAAACTAATACCTGTAACAGACGTTATTCAATAATGTGCTAATTTGTTTCTTTGTTAATAGTAAAAATCAGAGGGTTATAATCAAAGCAAAAACACATAGATAAAATAGAGTTGTTCAGGTTTATTCCTTGAATAAAATAACCAATAAAACAAAAGAGTAAAAAAAAAAAGCAAAGATGGTTTTTAAAGTTTTAGAGACTAGTTATTGAGAAAAAAAAAAAAACCAACACTTTTCTAAATTACCCTTTACTATAAATGGAAAAATTAAGATTCTACAAAGCTTTATCATAGTTTAATTCATGATCCTGAAAAAGGGAAACAAAATCATAAAGTATGTTAAAACTTGAGTAGTCTTTGGATAGATCACCTGGGATGATTGGGAGGATGATAAAGAGGAATTGTCTTTCAAACAGAAGGACCAGCATGTGAAAAGGCCATAGGGGAGAGGGGACAGAGAATGGTCCATTTTGAGAGAAGAAGCAGGGAAAGCTCACTTGTAGGAAGAGATAAGGCTGGAATCCCCTAGATTTTGAGCTTTGTATGCCAAATTCAGATTTCAGAAACAGACATAGGAGACAAAAAGCAGCAGCTGATGCTTTTAAAATTGATTTTATAGAAGCAAATTGCCATGTTATGGTGAGGGCCACATGATGGCAATGGCGAGAGAGAGGCCTCAGGAGCTGAGGGCCTCAATCCTATATTTGCAAGGAAGTGAATTCTCCCAACAATCAGGGAGTCTGGAAGTGGACTTCAAGCTTCAAATGAGATCTCAACCATGACCGACCCAATGATTTTAGCCTTGCGAGATTCTAAGCAACTTAACTGGATTTGTGCCTGGACTTCTGACCAATGCAACTGTGAAGTAATAAATTGTGTTTTCCTAAGCTGTTAAATTTGTGGTAATGTGTTACAAAGCAATAGAAAATGAATACACAAAGAGACAGCATAATTTTCAATCAGGCTGAATGTGGTAATATTGCTGCTTTCATTCCATTTGCTAGCTAGGGCTGCCAGCTTCAGTTCTAACAGTTGGCTTGGTTGGCTAATGCCATCCCAGACCAATCTTGGCACACACTAAATAACATTGAAAAGCCAGACATTCCTTGGCATAATGTAACAGAAAGAATTCACAAAGACTAGGAGACAGAAATTCTGGTTGGAATTTTTTATGCCACGCCTACCTATTATCTCTCCTCAATCATCCCCCCTTTCGCCCAGTATAGAAGAGAAGACTATATTTTCACTGATCCTGTGAAAAACAGCCTATTGGAGAACCCACTGGAATTTTTAATAAGCATTTTACTGGCAGTTCTCCCTAGATCAAACATGCTGGTGGGAGGGACAGAAATGGAAGTGAGCCCCCAGATTTCAAGTGGAATGGGAAGAAACAGGGGTGGCTGAGCTTAGGTAACAGCTGTTACTCACTTAAACAAAAACTGGGGTGTGTGTAGTGATCATATCTTGGAGAAAGGATTAATAAGCAGAGATCTCATGAGATTAAGACGAATAGACAACCCACCGATTTCTTCACTGTTTCATGCACAAACTCCCTATATTAGCAAATAGAGGCTGTACTTCAATCACAATAAAAATAAATCACCGCCTCTCCTTAATCACTCATTTTGAGTTACCTGACTGATCCAGAATCTCCTGAGTGAAGGAGAGGAGAGAGACCCTTGAAGAAGTATCCTTCTTACAGTTTCATACTATAAGCTTTTCTCCTAGTTTCTCCAAACTAAAATAAGGTATCTTACCTGAATAACTACACTGATGAGAAATATCCCAAAAACCTTTAGTGATTATTGGATAGTGGCCTTTGAGGAAGTAAATAGGTCTAAGACCTAAGGTATGCTGATTAACATATGCTGGTTGGAACTGAGGCTTATGCAAGTCAGCTGACAAGCAGAATTCTGTCCTAAAACCATGTAACTATAGGCCCAATCAGATTCAAACCCAAGGCTTTCATTCCTTCCCCAGGACTGAGAGCAGTGGACTATTTTCAGCAAGAGGTTGGTCATGTTGGAACGTAGCTGTAGAAGTGAGAGAAGTTGTTATGTACCTGAGTGTCCATCACTAAGGTAGAAGAATAAATTTTGGTAAATATCTTATTTTTGAGACATATTCCATTTTAAGGTTTTCTACCATGATCTATTTAGCATAGGAGTTGAAAGGCTGCCAAATGCAGATGGGAACCATAATAAGAGAATGCTCTCCAGCTAGTTCAAAGTTCAATTCAAGTGCTCTGTCACTTAGCCTAGCCAATGATCCATCAGATCCAATTGTGCTCAAATTTTCTATAAAAGAGCAGGGTTCTCTTCAGAAGCTGCAGCAAGTTTCAGAAGAGAAATTTCAGTAGAGATCCCCATGATTTGTGAGCAAGTCTCATTTTCTTCCACAAGTAATTTGTTTTCTTCGACAAGTAATTTCTTTCTTTTGAGAAACTGCTCTTGGGTTTGTTGTTGTTGTTGTTGTTGTTTGTTTGTTTTTTGGGACTTAAGTGGAGTCTGAAAATCTGACCATAGGACACCTGGTGACCATGAGATTTGAACAGCTCATCATAAGCTGGATGCTATCTTTTCCATTGAGCTATGTAGTTGTGATAGCATAAACCATGCTAAAGTGGTATAAATAGGATGAGACTGAAGGCATAACTTAGTTGCCTACAGGGGTTGGTCACTCTCGATTTCCTCCTCACCCTCAAACTCCCCTCATTGGTCTCATAAGAAGAGATCTATGACCAACTGGTGAAAATCTCTGGCTTACAAATGTGTTAATCTGTCTGCCTCACTACAAAGGAATACTTGAGGGTGGATATTTTATAAAGAAAAGGAGTTTAATAGGATCATGGCTCTGCAGGCTGTACAAGAAGCATGGTACCAGCATCTGCTCCTGGTGAGGGCCTCAGGAAGCTTCCAATCATGGTAGAAGACAAAAGGGGAGCTGGTGGATCACATGGCCAGAATGGGAGCAAGAGAGAGAAGGGGAGGTCCCAGACTTTTAAACAACCAGATCTGATGTGAACCTCTATGAATCTCATGTGAGAAATCACTCATCACCAAGGGGCTGGTGCTAAGTCATTCATAAGGGACCCACCCTCATGACCCAAACACCTCCCACCAGGCACCACCTCTTACTATGGAAGCCCCTCCCCGCCCCT
>NW_012101765.1:2928830-2935568 GCF_000951045.1 Mandrillus leucophaeus
ATTTTATAATTTCTTATGTCTGTCTTACTTTAATCTCTTATTCCTGTTATCTTCGTAAGCTGAGGATGTACATCACCTCAGGGCCACTATGATAATTGGGTTAACTGTACAAATTGATTGTAAAACATGTGTGTTTGAACAATATGAAATCAGTGCACCTTGAAAAAGAGCAGAATAACAGTGATTTTAGGGAACAAGGGAACACAACCATAAGGTCTGACTGCCTGTGGGGCTGGGCAAAAAGAGCCATATTTTTCTTCTTGCAGAGAGCCTATAAACGGATGTGCAAGTCGGAGAGATATCAAATTCTTTTCCTAGCAAGGAATATTAATATTAAGACCCTGGGAAAGGAATTCATTCCTGGGGGGAGGTCCATAAACGGCCGCTCTGGGAATGTCTGTCCTATGCAGTTGAGATAAGGACTGAGATATGCCCTGGTCTCCTGTGGTACCCTCAGGCTTACTAGGGTGGGGAAAAAACTCTGCCCTGGTAAATTTGAGGTCAGATCGGTTCTCTGCTCTCAAACCCTGTTTTCTGTTGTTTAAGATGTTTTCAAGGCAATATGGGCACTGCTGAACATAGACCCTTATCAGTAATTCTGCTTTTGCCCTTTGCCTTGTGATCTTTGCTTTTGCCCTTTGTCTTGTGATCTTTGTTCTCCTTTTTGCCCTTTGGAGCATGTGATCTTTGTGACCTACTCCCTGTTCTTACACCCACTCCCCTTTTGAAATCCTTAACAAAACCTGCTGGTTTTGAGGGTCAGGTGGGCATCACGGTCCTACTGATATGTGATGTCACCCCTGGTGGCCCAGCTGTAAAATTCCTCTCTTTATACTCTTTCTCTTTATTTCTCAGCTGGCCGACACTTACAGAAAATAGAAAGAACCTACATTGAAATATTGGGGGCAGGTTCCCCCGATACTTTTCTTTTCTTTCTTTTCTTTTTTATTTATTGTTTTTTATAGAGTCTTGTTCCGTCACCAAGGCTGGAGTGCAGTGGCATGATCTCAACTCACTGCAGCCTCCACCTCCCAGGTCCCAGCGATTCTTCTGCCTCAGCCTCCTGAGTAGCTGGAATTACAGGTGTACACCACCATGTCCAGTTAATTTTTGAGTTCTTAGTAAAGACAGGGTTTCATCATGTTGGCCAGGCTGATCCCAAACTGCTGGCCTGAAGTGATCCACCCACCTCGGCCTCCCAAAGTGCTAAAGTGCTGGGATTACAGGCATGAGCCACTGTGCCTGGCCAGAGGTCACTTTTCAACATGAGATATGGAGGGGACAAAACATCCTAACCGTATCAACAGATGCTTCTCTGTGGTATACCAACATGAGCCAGATGTAGACCTCCTATAAAGCTACAGCCAAAAACTAACAAACTAACCTCTCTCAGGGGCGGTCCTGAGAGGCACTGGAGAAGCAAAACCCTCACTATGGGCAGACATATAAGTGGAATTTCTCATTGTTCACCTTGCCTACAATGAGAAATTGCCTGAGATGGTTGCAAATGGTCTTTCCAGAGGTTCAGTGACTTGTAAAGAGGTAGATCACAGGCTTAGGGATGAAGTTCAAGCAAGAATTGTCCCAGAGATGAGAATGTTTGTATTCCAGATGAACATTCACAAGACAGCCCCACACCAGAGAAGTTCTCAATAATAATGAGGACAGAATGACCTACTTAATGACCGTCAGTTATGTTTCCTCTCAAGTCTATCTGGTGCAAGGATCACAGACTAAAAATTCTAACTGTCCAGTAGGCAGCATAATTTGGAATGAAGATAATTTGATTAAAGACAATGGGAGATGCTCAGCATTGTGGCAAACTGAAGAGGTCACATTCTATCTAAAGAAGGCAGCTCACCACACCTATAATCGCAGCATTTGGGGAGGCCAAGGCAGGCGGATCACAATGTCAGGAGTTCAAGACCAGCCTGGCCAACATGGTGGAACCCCATCTCTACTAAAAATGCAAAAATTAGTTGGGCGTGGTGGCACAGCCTGTAGTCCCAGCCACTCGGGAGGTTGAGGTAGGGTGATAGAGCGAGACTCTGTTTCAACAAAAAAAGAGAAGAAGGCAGCTCACAATCAGCTTGAGCTGAATCTTACCATGTTGGGATGTGGGCCAGTGTTGTCAGATGTTCCTTTGTTTTTCAAGAGAAGCCATAAAACCAGATTTTGACATGAAGTGTTCCAATTTTTGATATGTATGAGGGCCAAACACAGAAGTTTATAGGCCACATATGGCCTTCGGGATGCCCTCAGTCTAATGTTTATCCAATGTTTATTTAAAAAGGCAGTCACAGTGGCAAGGATGGAGGATACACATTGGCCACACTGGATCTGCCACATGAACTTTCCTTCACTAGGGCCCACCCAGACTCTCGCTATCAAAGTAAAAACACCAAGTTTGTCTCCAGGATTGCTATTCCTTGAGCTGCTGAAAGTTGAACGTATTACAAAGTTCAATCAGATATCTGGTGGATTGTTGATTAAGAAGGGCTCTTCCATCATGGAGGAGCGGCATAGGTAGACACACTTTCTGGGATTTTATTTTTCTGTCAGCACAACTATTGGTAGACTTATTCAATGCTTTATGCTAAGCCACACGACACTACATCTAAGGAATTAACACCACAATTAAGAAAACAAATCAGTGGAATGACTGTAGTTTTCCTTGGCCTTACTGTATATCCTAATATCTGGAAGGAGCTAACCTTATGGAATGATGACCTGACCAATTATTGAGGGCTCACTCACTGTAAGACACAACTATCTTTGTTGTTGTAAGACAACACTATCTTTCAAAATATAGTTTTTAAAAATGTGGTATGTTCTCTGTACCAGCAATCATTAAAATATAGTGCTATCTGGGCATAGTGGCTCATGCCTGTAATCCCAGCACTTTGGAAAGCTGAGGCCAGAGAATCCCTTGAGTCCAGGAGTTCAAGATCAGCCTGGGAAACATAGCAATATCTCATCTCTATTAAAAATCAAAAAGAACATTAGCTGGTAATGGCATGCATCTATAGTCCCAGCTATTTGGGCGGCTGAGGTGGGAGGATCACTTGAACCCGGGAGGTCAAGGCTACAATGAGACATGATTGCGCTACTGCACTCCTCCAGCTCATGCAACAGAATGAGGCCCTGTCTCAAACAAACAAAAAAAAAAAAAAAAAAAAAAAGATTGTAGGTTGGTCCAATAGTACTGAGTTATCAGAGCTTCTTAATATTAGTATCAGTAATCCCCAACTGGCAAATTTGACTGTCTCAAAATAAAATAAAATACAGCACTATTTTACTAAAACCGAAATACACAGATCAGGAATAAAAAGAGAAAGGAAAGAAGTACTTGTCATGATATGATGTTTAATGACTGTTATGGGCTGACCCCAAAAGATGCTGAAGTCCTAATCCCCTCGTACCTGTAAATATGACTTTATTGTGAAATAGGGTCTTTGCAGATGATCAAATTAAGATGAGGTCATTAGGGTAGGCCTTAATCCAGTGAGGCTTGTGCCCTTATAAAAAGGGGAAATGTGGGCACAGAGACAGACATGTAAGGAGGGAAAACGATGTGAAGATACAGGAATAATCCCACCCAAGAGCCAAGGAACATCTGAGGTTACCAGGAGCTAGCAGAAAGCATGAAACATATTCTCCTCTCACAGCCCTCAGAAAAAACCAACCTTCCTGATACCTTGATTTTGGACTTCTAGACTTCAAAATCCTGAGACCATAACTTTCTGTTGTTTAAACCACCCACTCTGTGGTATTTTATTATGGCAGTCCTAGGGGACTAATACAGTTACCTAATCTCAAATTTTTTACATTCTGTCCTCACAACTGCATTCTGCTCACCTAGAAATTTGGAAACCAAGAATGGTCTCCAAGGAATACATTCACTAGGGAACCTAACATATTTTCCACTGAATTACAAGCTAAGACTGCTGTGTTGCCATTTGAAGCTCTTTACCTGCTAAAAAAAATAAAATAAAATAATAAGAGGATTATGTTAGAAGGAAGACAATAATCTAGGCAAAATAGTGTTGTTGCCAGATACTAATCAGGGTTAGGTGTGAAGCCCCTCCAGGATGACTACTGTCCACAGGTGATATAGGAAAAGAAACAATGGATGGACCATCCACAGGTAGGGACAATAAGGGCTCAGATTCTTCCTGATTATGCTGTGGTTCATCTTACTGAGCAAACACAAACACGAGGCCCTTGCATCCTGAGGGCAAGAGAGTTATGAAATGGATAGGGAAACAGTCATAAATACCAGCTCATGCTTGCAACCAACGGGAGACAGGCAAGCCCTAAAACCATTACCTGTATTCCCTTGCCTACATTTTTGTTTTTTTGCTTTTGTTTTCTTTCTTTCTTTCTTTTTTTTGCATATAAGATGTATTGGTACACTATAATGTATCATTTTATCCATAAAGCATAGCACAGAAATACAGGAATCATGGTCGTCACTTGATGATACCTAGGAAATGGGAGTCTCAAGCCTTCCTCTCTGGATGTGGTGCCTGCAACCAATTGAGGAGAGGATTCTTTCTCTGTGCAGTAGCCATTTGCATTATATTAGATAAATATTTTCAAATGGTGTGTATGGAAAGAAGGGCAAGTGTATATGTTAGACAGCCAATAATTAGAATATGTAGACTTTTCTTATTTCTGTGTCCTTCCCAGCATCCATTCTTTTGTGGGAACTGTTCTTCCATCACTCTATGCAATTCTAGTGAGCTGTCAATCACAGGACTCCAGTGCCAGGCTAAGCCAAAATGATCAGGGTCTCCTAGGAATTTGAACTGTGCATAGAGACACACAGGACTGGAAGACAGAGTTGAGTCATTTGATTGGCAGCTCCTAAAGTACTGTCACATGAGTTCCCACTGTATAGGTCACCTAAATGTTCACATTCCTGGCTTCTGTAGGCTAGCCATTCAGTAGCCTTCCAATAAATTATTCAACTGCTCCTTCCTTCCTTCCTCTCTTTTTTCTTTTCCTTTTTTCTTTCCTTTAGTTAGCCAGAGTTCATTACTGTTGCTTATAGGCAAAGAATACTGTATTATCAGGCATAATATTTTGAAGGTTTAAGTATGTATATAGATCCCTCAAGCTGCAAAGATATAAACTTGGTGAACAGAAGAGGCCTATTGTTTCTTAGCATCGAATTAACAGTAGGAGAATATGGCATAGGGTTTGATGTTGTATTGCTGTACATTAGAAATTGTTTCTAACTCTTCCAGCACAAACTGCAACTGTAATCTAACCTTGATAAAATCTCTCCATCAGCGCAACATTTTGGACTTTTTAGTGAAGATAATTTAAGAAAAGACAAGGCTTTGTACATAGTAAACGGAATAGTTAGAGAAGGAAAGAAAAGGGTACAAAAGAGGAGGAAAATATGAGTCAGTAGTGTCTAGAGTAGCCTGCACTCACCCAGGGTGGCAGTCTAGATAAGGCCAAAGGGACATCCTCTTTCTCCTATTTCCCCTCACCACATGCCTTAAGTGGGAAATGATTAAAATATGTAGACAGTATCTATTTTATTTTCATTATTTTTGGAGACAGGATCTCGCTCTATCACCCAGGCTGGAGCGCAGTGGCATAATCATGCTCACTGCAACCTCAACCTTCTGGGCTGAAGTGACCCTCCCACCTTAGACCCCTGAGGAGCTGGGCCTACAAGTGTGTACCAACACATCCGGCTAAACTTTTTTTTTTAATGTCTTTTGTAGAGACAGGGTCTCACTATGTTGCTCAGGCTGGTCTTGAACTCCTGGCTTCATGCGATCCTTCCTCCTCAGTCTCCCAAAGTACTGGAATTACAGGCGTGAGCACCCATGACTGGGTGACAGTATATATGTTAAATAGAGAGATTCTCATCCCTCTCTCTGATACATATATGTATGTATATATATTATATGTATTCTGGAAAATTAGTTAATATCTCTGAACAATTTCTTTTTTTATTTTTAAACAAATAAGTTGAATTAGATTATTTCTAATAACTCTTCCTAAAATAAAACTATGATTTGTAAATGTTTTTCTTTAAATCACAACTATAAGCCAGCCATGGTGGTGCATACCTATAGTCCCAGATACTCAGGAGGCTGATTGGAGGATTGCTTGAGGTCAGGAGTTCAAAGCTGTAGTACCTGTGAATAGTCACTGCACTCCAGTCTGGGCAAGATAGCGAGACTTTTTTTAATCACAAAAATATTTTTTTTAATGGTCCATAGCTTTCTATGGCCTAAACAATGAATTATAGGCTGGGTGAGGTGGCTCACACCTGTAATCACAGCACTTTGGGAGGCCAAGGCAGCAGGATCACTGGAGGTCAGGAGTTCAAGATCATCACTGGAGGTCAGGAGTTCAAGACCATCACTGGAGGTCAGGAGTTCAAGACCAGCTTGGCCAACATGGTGAAACCCTGTCTCTACAAAAAATACAAAAATTCGCTGGGTGTGGTGGTACATGCCTATAATACCAGCTACTTGGGAGGCTGAGGTGGGAGGATGCCTGTAATACCAGCTACCCAGGACGTGGAGGTTGCAGTGAGCTGGGATCATACCACTGCACTCCTGCACTCCAGCCTGGGCAACAGGGTGAGATTCCATCTCTAAATAAATAAATAAATAATTCTAAGTAAGGGACTACACAATGAATTACAAATAAAATATTTATAACTCTAATTATATCTCAAATTTAAAATCATTTAGAGGCTGGGCA
>NW_012101765.1:2936804-2937789 GCF_000951045.1 Mandrillus leucophaeus
GGCAGGCACCTGTAATCCCAGCTGCTCGGGAGGCTGAGGCATGAGTATCACTTGAACCCGGAGGCGGAGGTCACAGTGAGTGGAGATGGAGTCACTGCACTCCAGCCTGGGCAGTCCCTCTCAAACAAACAAAAAGACATTTTTATTCAACAAACACGCTTACAACTTTAGAAAACAAATTAACTGACCACTAAAATGTACTAATTGCCTTGCTATTCCTTATATATTTTTCAGAGAAAACTTAATATCCTGTCTGGAACCCGGGCATAAGGACGTAAAGAACCTGAAACACAAAGATAAAGAATTCATGCCACCACCTCAGATCAGTGGCACACAGTGTTAAAAAATCCTCAGTACAAACGATCTGAGAAATAGAATACAGTATTTAACAGTCCTTTTGATTTCAGGGTTAGAAAGTGACATATACCTACTGCTATACAAACCCTCAGTCATCCTAAAACAGGTCGTTAATATGAGACAAGCAAACCAAGCTCAAAGTCCAGAAATTGCAAAAGGGAGGTAGGTTTCAGGAGACCGGTGCAGGTTGGGGGCAGTCGCCTGGACAAAGGGAAAACACAGTGTGTTACCTTTTCTTCCCTACTCATATACTAGAATCTGCTCATCCTGACTGGGAACTTCAGCTTTGAAGGGAAACGGGCAGGTGTTCTCATCCCTCCATTGATACTTAGTGTCAACTAGGTTCTTACATCTGTACTGTAGGCAATACATTCTCGCAACTGTGCAGATAGTGATCCTGCCCCACCATTACACTGTTTGCTCTATCCACGGCTGTTTCATGCGCTGGGTGTCTGTCGGTACTTATTGGAAACTTTCTAGGAGGCTGCAGTTCTAGAGAAGAAAATCCTACTAACCAGGGCACGTAGTTCAGTCGACAATGCTAGGGAAGGGAGAAGAGACGCTATTGATTACTCACAGTTTGCCTCTGAGACGGGAAGCACTAGGAGGAGACACGCCAGCAGCGCCC
>NW_012101765.1:2942569-2943439 GCF_000951045.1 Mandrillus leucophaeus
TCAGGAGGCTGAGCTGGGAGGATCCCATGAGCCCGGGAGGGGGAGGTTGCAGTGAGCTGTGATCATGCCACTGCACTCCAGACTTAGTGACAGAGCCAGACCGTCTCAAAAAACAAGTAAATAAGTAAAAATAAAGTAAAATTAAATCATATGGATTAAAAACATCACATCTATATCTAAATTTCCTCTTTAGTAAACCACAGATGACTTTTAATCCAATTAAGCAATCAAGAACTTTTTAACTGAAGGCATTATGGGGCCAATTATTCTTTATGTGATATACTTGAAGAATTAATTTGTCTGCTCTATCAGTGTTTATATATAACAAGTGTAATTCTCCATATGTTTCTATATAATACACACACACAAACCCATATAATTTTTACCTCTGCCTAGATTCAGTCGAAATGTAACAATCTCTACAAAAAGAAAAGGCCTAGCAAATTTCTATGATGAAAAGAGTTAAGCGTAGCAAGCTACTTTGCCTTTCTCCTCTCCAAAACATTAGCTATGAAGCGAATATTTAATTGTCCTAATGAACTATATAGGTAATAAGCACCTGGAGTTACAAATTGGCTTAATGATAGGGGTTTGAATGCTGAAGTTTTGCAGTTGTAGCTCTTTAGTGTAAGATCAAAAAATAATGTTTTAGTCCCAAGTTAGATTTTTAAAGTACTGCATTCATCCTGATGACTAATAGAAACTAGTGGAATGTTAGTAAATTGATATATAATTCTCTAGAAATTTCCATCTTTGAAAAGTTTACTTTGGAGCTCTAGGCTCCTAAAAGTTATTTGTAATTTAGAGTTCTCACTCCCGTTCCAATCCCTGAAAATAAAACATAAAACAAGAAGGCATTTTTGGCCAGGC
>NW_012101765.1:2946239-2950075 GCF_000951045.1 Mandrillus leucophaeus
AGGCCTGAATATCTTTTTAACACCACAAATTTCATCACACTGCCAGTAATAATTATCAGCACTGAAAATTATGTGTCCTGCATTATAATGTCAAACTTTGTAAAACCATCTGGAATCTATTAATATACAATTTGATAATATGTCTTTGGATAAAATTCTGGGTTTTTAATTAATCTCAGAAGTGAACTTTGTAAAAGTGATATCTGGCTTTAGCTCAATATGAATTGATACTTGGTAATCTCATTTAGCCAAACTTTGGTTTTGATACAGACCTTAATATACAATTAAAAGTTGTCCAAAATTTAACTTTTAATCTAATCTCATTCATAATCTTAATTCCATCATTTTATCCAGTTTTACACTTCTCCATATCATCTTCTACCAACATAGTGTCTAATTTACTTATTTATTTATATTTATTATCCACTTCATCTGTCTTCACCAGTAGAATGTAAGATTCATTAGGGCAGGAATTTTTAAAGGTTTTGTTCACAACTATATTATTAGTGCTTAGAACAGCAACTGGTACGTAAACATTTCATTCAGTTTAATTCAACAATGTGTGCCTGGGAATATTTATGCCAAAATGTCAACAATTATCCTGAAATGACAATGTTAACTAGAATCATAGCAGCATAACTCTTTTCATCATTCAGAATAAACCAGATTACACACTGAAAAGCCAGAAAATTAGTGTTTTAGATAACAAGTGTTTATTTCTTGCTCATTGGAAGTCTACTACAAGTCTGCATGACTTTCCAGGTAACTATCTTCCATGTGTTAACTCGGCAATTCATACTGCTTTGATTTTACAGTCTCTCAAAGTCAACATAGTCTTCTACAATTACCATTGCAAGAAAAGAGAGAACATTGAGAATTGTGCCCCAGCTCTTAAATAGTTTTACCAAGAAGTGACATACCACTTACATTTCATTAGACAAAGCAAGGCATGAGGTATGCCTGACTTGAAGAGGGTGGGAATATCTGTTATTTCATGTACCTGTAAGGAAAGAGAACTAGACATGGTGAGCAGCACTTATGGCTACAAAACCACTTAAGATATTCAAAAACTAAGAGTCAGCTTTGCTAAGGGACTGCATGTTGGCACCAGGAACGCTCAGTAATGTTATCACTAGCAGAACTGGGGAAGGCAAGAAGTAGAGCAGGTGCTTTAATAGTATTGTTTCATTATGACATGGCTGAGAAAAATAAAATGAATTACTGGCCCAGGCGACTGTGTGTATGGAGTATGCATGTTCTCCTCACGTCTGCATGGGTTTTCTCCAGGTACTCCAGCTTCCTCCCACATCCAAAAGATGTGCATGTTAGGTGAATTGGTGTGTATAACCTGTCCCAGTCTGAGTGTGGGCGTGTATGAGAGCACCCTGTGATAGAATGGTGTCCTGTCGAGGGCTAGTCCTCACCTTTTACCCTGAGATGCCACCTATGTCCCTGAACTGGAATAAGTGGACAAATAATTATCTTAGTTGTCATTAATCTTTCTTAAATGTATGTATAGCTCACATTTATTTCAACGTTTACTATTGCTAGGGTTTTCATCTTTATTTTGAAGTTTGGTGATGTTTTTGTGACCAGAAATGTACCATAGGAACTTAATTCTAGTTTATATCAATTTGTCTATGGTAAAATTGGTTTTATTATATGTTATTTTGCTTAAAATGGTAATTTCTAAGAAACTCTGGATGAAGATAAATGAGAATTTACTGCAAAACTGGTGTTGCGTATATATTTGTAAAAAACAATACTGAGTATGGTTCCAAAAATGCTCAAGAAACATACACATCGCAAGACCCTTCAGTCACAGAAGTAATAATCAATTTCCACAAGAGAACATGTTTTAAAAAAGAAAAGCAGAGGGAAAAGGTCCTATCTTAGAGGTTACATACAGAAAGCCAGACGAGGAATGGCCAGGGAGCTCAGAAGAGAACCAGGGGTAGTGCTCACTTCGGCAGCTCACTTCGGTAGTGCTCACATGTACTACAATTGGAACAATACAGAGAAGATTAGCATGGCCCCTGCGCAAGGATGAGATGCAAATTCATGAAGCGGTCCATACTAAATTTAAAAAATGAAGAAGAGAACCAGGGTAGGGCAGTGCAGTGCATAACTGTGAAAGACCAAGACAGGAAACAGTTTTAGAAAAGTTAACTATATTGTATGTATTAAATAATAGAAAAGAGAGCTGATTTGGTAATTAGGAAGATATAAGTTATATCAAAAAATATGTTTTCAGTAGTTAGATGGGACAGAAGCCCAATCATAGTAAATGGATCAAAGAGTGAATACAAACAATATAACTGTAGGGTTTGCAAGACACTAGTTTAAGAAAGCGAGTCATGAAAGTAGAGTCAGCAGAAACAGTCCTAAATTGGCTTGGAGTTAAGGGAGCATTGCAGTCTCATCCTGTCCTGCTCTCCTATCTCCCACCATGGATATTTGGAGGTAGGAGGAAACATACCATAAGTGTTTATGGGACAGGTGACACCAACTTTAAAATCTGCTATCTATTACTTATCGGAAATTACACTTGAGCTTCATTTCTCTCATTTCATCATCTTAGCAACCTGGCAAAGTAGGTATTATAATTTCCATGTTATAGATAGGGTTGTTGGAGCTCAGAAAAAGATATCCTAAAATAAAGGCCTTGGAAGCAAAGTTTCCATCTCTAACCTTCTGTTCCCCATCTCTGGCACCTCATTCTCCCCCTAAGCAAGCCATAGAAACTATAATTCCTCTTTTTCCAGGTGTAGTTACAGAAACCACAACCCCCTTTCCCCAAGGCAGCCACAAACCCCAAAATATTACTCTAACGTTCTTCCTTTCCGTGAAAGACCTGCCCATAAATAAATTCTTTGACCTGCATTGTTTGATAGTACGTCTTAAGACTCCCATTCTAGAAAGCGTCCTAACCCAGACCCTGGAAGAAGCAATGCTGAACAGTTAGGTCGAGAGGAATCTGAACAGACAGGACTTGCTGAGTTTCTTCACATAGTCTCTTCTTATTAGGGCATATCCTTTTTGACCAATAAGAGTTCTACATGGCTTTTCATTCTTCATGGAACCCAAGTGTAAAAATGGGTAGTTTTCCCCGTATCTTTGCATCTCCATTTGCAAGGCTCCCATGTCACATAAAACTTGGATTAAATAAATTTGTTATGCTTTTCTCTTGCTATTCTATCTTTTTGTTATATGAGTGTTGGCTGTGACTATTAAGATGAGAAGAAAAGGTATCACCCCCTTTGTTCCCCATAAGGCACAGTATTTTGGAGACAGCAAGCTGTATGAGATGTATATAAATTTGAATTAAAATTACATGAGGCTGGGTGCCATGGCTCATGCCTGTAATCCCAGCACTTTGAGGCAGGTGGATCATTTGAGGCCAGGAGTTCGAGACCAGCCTGGGCAACATGATGAAACCCTATTTCTACAAAAAATACAAAAATCAGCAGGGCGTGATGGCACACGTCTGTAGTCCCAGCTACTTGGGAGGCTGAGGCAGGAGGATCACTTGACCCCAGGAGGCAGAGGTTGCAGTGAATGGAGATCCTGCCACTGCACCCCTGCCTGGGTGACAGAAGGAGACTCTGTCTCAAAAACAGAACAAAACAAAACAAAGTTACATGAGTTAGTAAAGGACAGAGAGTAATTTAAAACCTGTATCTATCTTAGTTTCAAATCATTATATTCCCCATGAATACACTGGGATTCTCAGTGCCTTCTATCCTTTTATCAGGATTTGATAATATTTATTTAAGTAGAAAATGGACACACAGATCCCTACATATTGTGCATAATTTTTTTCCCTACAGAAATTT
>NW_012101765.1:2951110-2954911 GCF_000951045.1 Mandrillus leucophaeus
TCAACCGATGATTGGAGGAGTGCAGTACGGGCGTTTCCTGGGGAACGCCTTACGCGCCTCGAAGTAACGTCAGCACGTCGACGCGGGGCTTTTCTTCAGCCGGGTCCCGCTAACTCGGCTACGGTGTATCTGCGTCTTTGGCCAGGCTGTTTCTTGGCTAAGAGAGCAGTCGTCGCGGACCGGCGCGGTTAGCAAGGCTTAGTGCTCGGACTGGCCGCCTTGACCTCCCTCCCGGCTTTTCCTTCCGACTTATCCACTTTAGGGGCGTCTCGGAGTGGCGGAGGCCCCCGGGGAAGAGCGGGGTGCCGGTGTCCGCTCCGGGCTCGGATGGGAAGTGGCGGGAGGAGCGACCCGGGATGTTCAGTCTGATGGCCAGTTGCTGCGGTTGGTTCAAGCGGTGGCGGGAGCCCGTCAGGTAGGCTGGAGCCAGCTGTCCCGGCGGTCCTAGGGGTTGGGGATGGCTGCGCCCCAGGGGCGGGGCGCCGCCTGTTCCCCGCGCCTGCAAGAGTCTGTCCCAGGCCGCAAGGGATGCTTTCATTCCCAGGGTGTCCCGGGAGGGATTGGAGGATGTAGCGTTTCTGTCTGGTCCACTTTACGTTACGATTGACAGTGCTTATCGTTGTTATATTTTAAATAGATTTGAATTTGTTAAAAAGTGTGTGTGTTTGGGGGTGGGGGGGGGAATTGAAAACTATCCGTTGTGTGTTTTTCTTCTGAAGCTTTTGTACTGGAAGTTCTTTTAACAAGAGGGGGACATGGAATATAGTTTTCATAATATGCGCACATTCCATTCCAACTTACACCTCCACACACCCCCACACAGTTGTATTTGAGCACGTGGGCTTGAAATCTGGCTCCACTACTTAATAATTATATGACTCAACCATTTTGGCCCCACCTTTCTTAAATATTAAACGAGAGTGATAATACTCTGTGCTTTAGAAATATTGTATTCAATGAGAACAAGTGATGGATAGTGTTTTCTTAACTGTAATGTAGCTTCCAATTTTCATACGGTCTCTAGTAAAACATTTTAATTGAAAGGGTCCACTTTTTAACATTTCATTTTGCAATGCTAGAAGTGTTAATAATTAGCACCTGTTACTTGATAGTCATTCATTCAACAAATATTTATTAAGACAATACCTTGTGCCAGATGCTGTCTTAGGAAATAATCAGTGAAATTGATGCTTTTGAAACTGAGGCCTAACCTGTAAAGAAACCTCGTGTTTGTTATATAAATAATGTTGACTTTTCATAGTTCTAGTCTGGAATTGGGCCAAGGATAAGATAAAGCAAAGTTTTTTGTTTTGTTTTTTTTTTCTTAATTGTTAACATTTTAAGTATATTTGCCAAGAGAATGAACTGTCCTTTAAAGAATGAATCTGAAAAGCTACACTGACACATTATAATGGAAAATACATGTCTAGGTTGGAAAAAAAGTAACTTTAAATGAAACTAAAGATTTGTCCTGATTATTAGTTCTTAACTGAATTTGAATGTTTTAAATATAAGTGGTAAGATCAACTCTGTAAGTCAAAGATGGGCTGGATTTGGTGGCTCACGCCTGTAATCCCAGCACTTTGGGAGGCCGAGGCTGTTGGATCTTTGGAGCTCTGGGATTCGAGACCAGTCTGGGGAATATGGCGAAACCCCGTTTCTACAATAAAATAAACGGCGCAGTGACGCGCACCTGTAGTCCCAGCTACTCTGGAGGCTGAGTCAGTAGGATCACTTGAGCCCGGGAGGCGGAGGTTGCAGTGAGCCGGTATCGCTCCACTGCCTGGGTGACACAATGCAACCCTGTCTCAAAAAAAAAAAAAAAAAAGGTCAAAGAGTGGTTTTAGGTGTATAGATTCTGATTTTTTGTTTTAATTATATTCTGGTCTAATTTCAAAGTATCTACTAAGACTTGAGGATCATTCATAATAGTTGGCGCCTCATTTTCCATCGTGTCTGCTTTTAAGAAATGTATTTGGTTTCTATTGAAGGCATATAACTTACGTTCTTTTATCTAAGAACAGTGAAAACGTGTAATTCGAAGGAGTGTTCAATTTAATTCATCATTCTTAGTCTTTGCTTTCCTTAGCAGCTTTTGTGTATATACGCTCTGGAGTGATTTGTTTAAAGAAAAGACAGAGTTCAGAGAAAGGAGAATGTATTGATTTCCAAGTAGAACAGATAATTGAATTTTCTTAATAAAGCATTAGTAAAATTTAGCGGCATAACCCAGATTGTATTTTCTTCTTTAGTAAGTACCATCTAAATTTGTCCTGTCCGTTAGGGTAACAACGAGCTACATGTGGCTGTTGAGCGTTTGAAATGTGGCTAGTCTGAATTGAGATGCTGTAAGTGTATGTTTAATACATAGTGCGCTTTGAAAGATTTATCATGCAAAAAAGTCAGCATCTTATCAGTCTGTTAAAAGTTTGATTACATGCTGAAATGATAACTTTTGCATATGTTAGATTAGATAATATATTAGAATTAACCTTTTTTTACTTTTTAAAAAATGAGATTACTAGAGAATTTCAATGTATATGTGGCTTATATTACATTTCTTCTGGACCTTACTGTTCTAGATCATAGTGTAATATAAAGGACGTAGGTAAACATCTCAATTTGGATAACTGTCAAAGGATTTGAAAACAAGTTGGATTACACCTATCTTCTAAGTCCTCTTGTTCAATGCCTGATTTATAACAGTGGCTGAATAAATATTTGCGAAATATTGTATGTAGTTTGATTTTTCTAAGTAATAGTCATCCTTAAGTAAATAACATTAGCAAGTAGTTCCATTTATTTTACTGGAATAAATGAGAGGTGAGCAAGCTAATTTTAAAAACAAAATTTTGTGCTTTTATGGTATTCTCTATTTTTTCAACAGAAATTGCCTGTTTGATTATTATGTATTTGTTTTCTGTAGAATTTCTTATTAAGATTCCTCTTCATGTTTATATTTTATGAAGATATCCTGACAAATGTGAGGAGTGAATTTGTAAAAGAGATGATGATAGTTATTAATACATTATATTTGAGATTACTTTGCAGATCTGTTTAATATATTCTGTACCCATTGTATTTACCCACCGCTCCTCACTTAGATTCTCTCCTAGTGAGCATATTATTCCAGACATTGGAATCAGGGATTAGATTTGTGTGATAAGGACAAGGCAGGAGTCAGAGATCAAGTGTTAAGGCACCAGTCTAGGTCAGGAGTCAAGATCTTATAAAAGTTTAATGCTTGATCCCCCTTAGTGGAGTACTGAACCCCACTTATTTGGGGTTTGGTATGGCCCCATTCATGAATTTTGGTTCAGTTTCGTATGGCTCCATTCATGAATCAATGAATGTGGAAATAAACTCTTGAAACTTTTATTGTTCCTAAGTTTGTCTTTTAAAAATATGTTACCAAATTCCTCCTCAGAAAGGATTAAAAAAATAAAATAAAACACCGTTTCTACTCCTACCAACAGGGCATTGGAGTGCCTTTTTCACTGAGAAAATCACGAGTCATCAGTTTTTCATCTTCTTCAGGTTACAGGGGAAACTGCTTTCCGCTTTGAGTTTCTGTTTTTTGTTGTTGTTGTTGTTGTTGTTTTTGATTATTAGGAAGATTAGCTTTTTTTTCCTTGAACATTTGTGTTTTTCTCAGCAATTGTCCATTGGATTCCTGTTATGTTTTTTCTATTGGGGCAGGTGTGTTTTCCTACTGAATTTTTAAAAAGAAATTTTAAGTGTTTATCATAGCTACTGTTTCTCTGTAGTACAATTAACACTTAAACAACACAGGGTTTAGGG
>NW_012101765.1:2956056-2961790 GCF_000951045.1 Mandrillus leucophaeus
GGGGCTGAGGCAGGAGGATGGCTTGAGCCCCAGAGGTGGAGGCTGCAGTGAGCCAAGGTTGCCCCACTGCAGCCTAGCCTGGGCGAAAAAGTGAAACCCTGTCTCAATCAATCAATCAATCAATAAGACTAAATAAAAATTTTAAATTCAGATATATTACTTTTTCAGTGTAATGTTTAGAAAGTTCATCAGCATTCCAATATTACATTCACATATACTTTTTTCTAGTACTTTTATATTTTAATTTTTAACATTAAAAAATTTTAATCTGTTGCAATTTATTTAGCCTATAGGGAGCAGGCTTCATCCTGAGTACAGGACACAAGGTCTGTGAAGCTATGATGCTCAGTAAATCTCTGGGCCTTACAGCAGATTCTAACCCTTACACATTCTCATCTACACATTTTGAGCTCCTGTTATTTGTAACATAGCATCTAGGTGATGAAATATTGCGTGTAAAATACAATGATTGAATATGCAAGAGTTGAAAGATGATTTTTAAGATTTTTAACAAGAATCAGGAAAGAGGATTTTAGAAGGGGTGTAATTTTACCTGGGTCTTGAAGAAATTTATGCAACAAATTTTGCATACAAATTTTGGCAACAAAATTCTTTGTTTATATAAAAATATACATGTTATATAATTCCTTATGTATTATGTATATATAACGAAAAATACTTTTACTGTTATTTTATCAAAAGGAAGATATAATAAGTACCATATGCCTGCCAGGTTTTATAAATTTTAATCTTTAGTCATCATATTTCAATTTTAATAAGTAGGTAACAAATCCTTGAAACTTCCTGCCCCCTATTCATCTCCTCCCTTTCTTCCACAGAGTTAACCTTTAATTGGAACTGATTTCTTGTCCATCTGTGTTTTTTCAGCATCACAATACAACCTATCAAAGCTTTACTTCAAATTTATTAGTAAATTGTTGTTTGCTGTGGCCAAGTCTAAAATAAGATATTCAAATGTTACAGTACACAACGTTTCTAGTGGTCTGTTTGTCCTCTTTGCTATGAACTTTTTCATTGAGGGAATACTTAACTCCCTAATACCATCATTCTTGGCCTAAATAAATATAACTATAAATCTAGACCATTTATAGAAATTGCTGAGTTCTTAATTTTCTAATTAACCTGTACATACAGATTAGCGAGGATTATCTATTGTACTGTATGCTGAACTGGAATATTTTACATCTCTTTTTATCCCTCTAGTTCTAATTGATTATGCATAGTAAGAATTTGAGAATTTTAAGATAGAAAAGGACCTAGAGATACTCTTATTTTACCCTCTTATATTTTAGAGATGAAAAAATGGATGCTAAGAATTTGACTTGATCAAGGCTTTAAAGCAGGCTGTGAACCCAAGTTTGGCCTTCTCACTATTTATTCATACTCAATAAATTTAGATAATGATTTTGCTATAATATGGGGTTCTAGATCTGAATCGAAATGTCAGAAAATAGCGTATTTCTGCAATAAAATCACACTTTTTTCAATACATTTTTTCATTCTATCAATTTGTTGTATAGTGATTCTTTAAAATTCTCACATACGTATCACAAAACCCTGTTCTGAAGTCTTTTTTGTATATGTATTTGTTACTTTTAGAATTTATATGTTAATGTTAAAATTTAGAACTTGCTCCATGTATTTTTAAATGTTTTAGATAATAGAGTTTCGATGTGTCAAACTTTGATTTTAGTGTTTTTAGTGAAATATTTTCTTTGACTTGCATAATATTTTTGAAGTTAAAAAACAGCTTTTATGGGCCAGGCATGGTGGCTCGTACCTGTAATCCCTGCACTTTGGGAGGCCATGGTGGATGGATCACTTGAGGTCAGGAGTTCGAGAGGAGCCTGGCCAACATAGTGAAACCTCGTCTCTACTAAAACATACAAAAAATTAGCCAGGCATAGTGGTAGGCTCCTGTAATCCCAGCGACTTGGGAGGCTGAGGCAGGAGAATTGCTTGCACCCAGGAGGCAGAGGTTGCAGTGAGTCGAGATCTCGCCACTGCACCCTCCAGTGTGAGTGACAGAACGAGACTCCATCCCCCACCAAAAAAAGGAATAGCTTTTATGTAATTAACATATTGAAAGTCTTATCTTCCTTAGTTAAAAGATGAGGAAGTTTAGATTTGTAGATGTTCAAATGATTGCCATAATGTCGTTCAGGAAAGGGTCTCATTCTATTGCCTAGTCTGGAGTGCAGGGGGTCTCGCTCTATTGCCTAGTCTGGAGTGCAGAGGAGTGATCACCGCTCACTGCAGCCCTGACTGCCCCGGCTCAAGTGATCCTCCCACTTCAGCCTCCCAAGTAACTGGGAGGTACGTGCCACCATGCCTGGCTACTTTTTTTTTTTTTTATTTATAGAGAAAAGGTCTCACCATGTTGCCCAGGCATGTCTCAATCTCCTGGGCTCAAGTAATTCTCCCACCTTGGCCACCCAAAGTGCTGGGATTATAGGCGTGAGCCACGGTGCCCGGCCTCTTTTTAAAATAGTTATAGTGATGTTCCAACTTAACATTTGGAGGCAAATTTTTCTTAAGAGGATTATCAAGAGCCAGTATCTACAAGTGTTTGATAAGCTGTACACGTTCTACCAATTCACAGTTTAATACCATGTACACGATATACCCAAATTTTCAATCTTTCACAGCACATTAACACAGTTATCAGGAAAACAGGACTTCTGTTACAGTGTACACAGTTCCGACAGGGAGAGCCACGATCAAGGAGTGGTTTTCTTTAGGAAACAATTCTGTGAAAAAAAACATGGGAATAGGAGTAATTTAAAATGTTCAAGACCTTAAATGCAGGATTCTGACTCTGTATTGCCATTTAGTATATTTTGTATTACAATATATAAAAACTCAGCCCTAATCTATGGAATGTTAAGCTGACGTCCAGGACACTCAGAACTTGCTGTAATTCAGTATCCCATACTATTTTCTGGTTTCATGAAAAATAAACAACCAGAGAATTATTTCACCTCCTGAAAAAACTTAACAATGGAATGAGGTGGGATTTCCTGCTTCTCAAAATTGTTTCTAGAGCTACTAAAAAACTTGCACTTACTAAACAGTTGATAAAAATACCCTGGATTGTACAAGAAGGGAGACAGGGACTACAGATAAGACATGGTATATTATATTAATCAGACTTGGCTTCTTTCTCTCCTGCTTCATCAGAGGTTGGAGTCTCCTCGGTTTTAGTTTCTTCATTTTCTGCAGGTAAATCTTCTTTAGTTTCTTGGTTAGCCACTTTGACCTGTTTTCCCTTTTTCCCTTTTGTTTGCATTTTTTTTTTTTTTTTTTTAAATCTAAAGATTTATCCTTTCCTGATGCCTCTTTGGCTTCGTTTCCACTTTTGCAGGAGCAGGTTTAGCTGACAAGTACACAGATCTCCTCTTGGGCTCTTCCTTCGCCACCCCTTCGGCTGAACTGACCTTCCTCTTGGGCATCTTGGCGGCGGGAAGGGCGCTTGCTGGGCACCTGTGGGCCACGGCGCTGAGAGCCTTCGCGAAGCTGGGCTGCCTGGCTACTGGCACTCCTCCCGCCGCCTGAGCTGCTGAGACCCCTATTTCAGTTTTGAAAGTCTTTCTGTTAATTAGTACCTAGAAACCATGAGCATGTAAGCTTTTTTCAGAAAACTTCAGCCAATTTGATGTATGTGGATTTAATAACATTCTTTAATATGAGCTATTTTGATGTGAAGATTTGTATAAATTAACTTCATTATAGTACTTTCTCAATCTAATGTATTTTAATTTTACTTAATATTTACTCAGCAAATGGGGGTCAGAAAATGTTTGTTGTTTCTTTCAGTAGAGAAGCCTACTGTGTGCCCAGCACATTTGATACAGGTGCTACAGAGCTGATTAAGGGAAGTTCTAGTAGGAGAGCCTGTATAAAAAGTAGCCGGGGATGGTTGTGAAGGGCTGGGGGAATACCTGGCATGGAACGAATCCTTGGCATGGCAGGCCTCCCAGGAGTGGCAGAAGTGGGGGCTGCCAAATTGAGACTTGATTTTCTATAAGGATTTTAAGCAGAAAAATGCTGTGGTTAGATTTTTTATTTTTTTTTTAAACAGCCTCACGCTGTCTTCCAGGCTAGAGTGCAGTGACATCATCCCAACTCATTGCAGCCTGTCTTATTTAATTTTCATTACATCCCTTTAGAATGGCTATTGTTATTATCCTATTTTATTGATGAAATTCTGAGAAGTAATGTGTCGTATAGCTTAGAAACGGCAAATCTGGCACTTGAACTCAGGTCTCTTAACACCAAGTTTGTGGCTACATTTCAGAGTACCCATAATTCCTCTTATGTTACTTATTACTAGTATAGCATACTGTAAATCCTATAATACTTCAGAGTTCTGTGTATCTCAGCCTTTCTAGTAATCAGAGACCTAGGGATGACTATAATATTAGGAATGAGGTGATCACTTTCAACTTCTGGAAAGGTTCCATCATGAATTATTTGATAATACAGTTTATTTCTTTTGTTTGTTTGTTTGTTTGTTTGTTTTTGAGACGAAGTCTTGCTCTGTTGCCCAGGCTGGAGTGCAGTGCTGCAATTCAGGCGATCCTCCCACCTCAGCCTTCCAAGTAGCCAGGACTGTAGGCACACATCACCATTCCCAGCTAATTTTTTAAAAAGCTTGTTGTAGGGACACAGTCTCATTATGTTGCCCAAGCTGGTCTTGGGCTTAAGTGATCCTCCTGCTTTGGCCTCCCAGAGTGCTGGGACTACAGGTGTGAGCCACCGTGCCCGTCCAATTTATCATGTTTTAAAAAGCTGTAGCTACGTGTACATTTTAACATAGGTTAAATAAATTATACCTCTTTATAGAAGCCTGAGTTTTAGGTGAATGTTAACCTTTTAATCACATTCTGTCCTGAAAGTATAAATTTAATCCTTCGTTATCAGGCTTTGCAGTAATTCATGCTGTGATTTTTATTTGTACTGCTTATTAGTTATGTTTATTCAGTAATGCTTTAATTCCCTAAAACATTTAATTAAAGCCTTTTCCAGGAATAGGGCATAATCTTAAAAATTAACTAGTTGCAAAGGTAGTCAAAGTGAAAATAGAAATAGAATTATTTTATGCCAGTCTCAACACTATTATAATTCTCTAAAGTGATTTTCTTCTTTGAAGGACATTTTTGTTTGTTTGAGCCTAATAGCCTATAAATAAAGACAGACTCTTAAGGTAAAAGCTGATTTTCTTGGTGACCTTAGGAACAGTGTTTCAAAATGCACAGTATATATGTATTTAGATGTTTGTTTCTTTAAAAAACTGAAATCTTGACAAGAATGGAGAAAAACGTGAGATGCTCTATGTAATGGAGAACAAGGAGTTATTTTTCATGAAATAGTGTATCAGGGAATTTTTACTTTGACTTGTAAGGGATGTGAAAAGATTTCGTGATGTTTCCAGGAACTGCCAACTCAGTTGATGCTTATTTGTTTATTTGTGGTATTATCTTCTCTGACTTCCAGAGTGGGCTCTGTGGTCTGCTGTCTATCCTTATGACTGCCCACTGCTTCTCCTAATTTATAACAGTTATCTCATGTTACTGTAATTACCTCTCCAGTGCCTTTTTTCTTTCTAGGCTCTAAGGTTTATGAGGCCTAATAATTGTGGATATTTGTTTGCTGCTATGTAAGGGGTGCTTAATATTTATGGAATAAATGATGTAAACTAGTAGAAAACAGG
>NW_012101765.1:2961840-2964349 GCF_000951045.1 Mandrillus leucophaeus
TAACGAAGTATCTTGGGAATGGCCTCCAAGCCTAAACACGAATTTCATTTATGTTGTATATGCAATAGCCTGAAGGTAATTTTATAAAATATTTTAAGTAATTTTGTACATATAACAAAGTTTCGATTGCCACCTGTCACATGAAGTCAGATGTGGAATTTTCCACTGTGGCATCATACTGGTGTTTAAAAAGTTTAGGATTTTGGAGCGTTTCAGATTCCAGATTTTTGGACTAGGGATGCTCATTTACTGGTTCCTGAAGTAGAAGTATGTCAAGTTCCCTTTAGACTCACTACATAGTCGTATTGAGTTGTGACTATGTTCTTCTTTTGTTTGAGGCTGCTATACTGAGATGTCCTCTTAACCCCTTGTTTATCAACTCATAACGTGAGTGGTATTTTCTCGTGCAGTGTTCTCATTCTGGAATCCCTTCATCTTCCTTCTGTTTTCACCTTTTCCTTGCTTGGCTAACTTCTCACTTTAAGAACTTAGGTTAGGCATTACCTTAAGAAGCTTCTCTGACCTTCTGCCCTAACTTTGGGCTGGATAAAGTCCCCTTGTTGTGTATTCCTTTATCATCTTACATATATAGCTAAAGATGTTAAACTTTCGTAGTGTCAGAATGTATTTGTATTTATGTTTTAGTCACTCTCACTAGAGGTTGAGCACTTCAGGACAGAAATGATGTCTGAGGCATTTTTGTGTCCACAGTGCTTAATGTGCTTTAATTGTATTACCATCTGACCAAATGATTAAATGATTGATTTTATTGCTAGTGTCAACTTTTGTAGACACTGTAAACCTAAGAGCACTGTATATTATTTTTTCAATTTCAAGGGCTAATGTATTTGATCAGATAATCATCAGACTAAGAGATATTGGCAATCTTTCATCTTTCTGTTGTCATACAGCACCACAGCCAAACTGTTCCCAATAATAATTTACCATATTTTTGTATGTATGTATGCATGCATGTATGAATGAATTAATGAATGAATGACAGGGTCTCATTCTGTTGCCCACGCTTCAATGCAGTGGTGCAGTCATGGCTCACTCCAGCTTCAATGGGCTCAAGTGATCCTCCCACCTCAGCCTTCCAAGTAGCCAGGACTGTAGGCACACATCACCATTCCCAGCTAATTTTTTAAAAAGCTTGTTGTAGGGACACAGTCTCATTATGTTGCCCAAGCTGGTCTTGGGCTTAAGTGATCCTCCTGCTTTGGCCTCCCAGAGTGCTGGGACTACAGGTGTGAGCCACCGTGCCCGTCCAATTTATCATGTTTTAAAAAGCTGTAGCTACGTGTACATTTTAACATAGGTTAAATAAATTATACCTCTTTATAGAAGCCTGAGTTTTAGGTGAATGTTAACCTTTTAATCACATTCTGTCCTGAAAGTATAAATTTAATCCTTCGTTATCAGGCTTTGTAGTAATTCATGCTGTGATTTTTATTTGTACTGCTTATTAGTTATGTTTATTCAGTAATGCTTTAATTCCCTAAAACATTTAATTAAAGCCTTTTCCAGGAATAGGGCATAATCTTAAAAATTAACTAGTTGCAAAGGTAGTCAAAGTGAAAATAGAAATAGAATTATTTTATGCCAGTCTCAACACTATTATAATTCTCTAAAGTGATTTTCTTCTTTGAAGGACATTTTTGTTTGTTTGAGCCTAATAGCCTATAAATAAAGACAGACTCTTAAGGTAAAAGCTGATTTTCTTGGTGACCTTAGGAACAGTGTTTCAAAATGCACAGTATATATGTATTTAGATGTTTGTTTCTTTAAAAAACTGAAATCTTGACAAGAATGGAGAAAAACGTGAGATGCTCTATGTAATGGAGAACAAGGAGTTATTTTTCATGAAATAGTGTATCAGGGAATTTTTACTTTGACTTGTAAGGGATGTGAAAAGATTTCGTGATGTTTCCAGGAACTGCCAACTCAGTTGATGCTTATTTGTTTATTTGTGGTATTATCTTCTCTGACTTCCAGAGTGGGCTCTGTGGTCTGCTGTCTATCCTTATGACTGCCCACTGCTTCTCCTAATTTATAACAGTTATCTCATGTTACTGTAATTACCTCTCCAGTGCCTTTTTTCTTTCTAGGCTCTAAGGTTTATGAGGCCTAATAATTGTGGATATTTGTTTGCTGCTATGTAAGGGGTGCTTAATATTTATGGAATAAATGATGTAAACTAGTAGAAAACAGGAATTTATTCCCCAAAAGTAATTGCTTTGGTTCATGGCAATGTTTAAAGCACTGTAGATCTTGAAATGCATTGTATACATAAAGAACAATTGAGTTAGCTTTAATATTAGCGTTACTTTAGTCCAATTCATTGTATCTCTAGTAACTTGAATTATCTAAAATATTTATTTTATCATTTAATTTTAATTTTATTTATTTTATTTTTTGAGACAGCATCTCACTCTGTTGCCCAGGCTGGAGTACAAGTGGTACGATCTCGTCTCACTGCAACCCCTGCCTCCCGGGTTTAAGCAATTCT
>NW_012101765.1:2964431-2967685 GCF_000951045.1 Mandrillus leucophaeus
GAATGAACCTACAGGCCTGACCTGGCTTGTTTTATTTCATTTTATTATTTTATTTTATTTTTGAGGTGCAGTCTTGCTCTGTTGCCCAGACTGGAGTGCAGGGGCGTGATCTCGGCTCATTGCAACCTCTGCCTCCTGTGTTCAAGCGATTCTCCAGCCTCAGCCTTCTGAGTAGCTGGGATTACAGGTGTGTGCCACCATGCCCAGCTAATCTTTGTGTTTTTAGTAGAGATGGGGCTTCGCCATGTTGCTCAGGCTGGTCTCGAACTCCTGAACTCAAAGTGATCTGCCCACCTTAGCCTCCCATAGTGCTGGGATTACAGGAATGAGCCACCACACCTGGCCTGTTTTATTTTTGAGACAGGGTCTTGCTCTGTTGCCCAGGCTTCAGTACAGTGACACAATCATGGCTCACTACAGCCTTGACCTGCCAGGCTCAAGGAGTCCTCCTGCCTCAGCCTCTGGAGTGGCTGAGACTACAGAAATATGCCTCCATGCTTTGCTAAGCTACTCATTTTAAATGCTATGTTATCCATCTTCTCTGAATAGTCATTTACTATATTTGGTTTTGGAAGTTATTTTGTACTTAAATCTTGTTCTTTGATATTTGATAGTTCTATGAGTTATTTAATTCATAATTATGAATTCAAACAAAATAATAAAATTATATTCTTAATATCTTACAGCTTCCTTAGGAAGTAAATTCATATTTTTCATAGTTGATAATGCAGGTACATTTCCAGATGGATAGAGGTTCCTGGACCTTGCCTACTACCTCTTCTCCATAAATCTATAATCTGCTGTGGGTCTTTGTGGCATTCCCACTGGCTTTGCCACCAGCCAATTGAGAATAGGGCCCTGGAGTGCTGCTTATTGTGACTTACCTTATTCTCGCACTGAGTCAAGTATAGACATAGCTTCTGTTTATTTCCCATGCTAGGTATGGGATGGTTGAAACATCTAGAGAAGATAAAAGCTCCTAGATAACAAAGGAAATTAATATGGAATTCATTTTACTCATAGTAGAAGTCAGAATCCTCACAATGGCATATAGGCTTACATGAACTGGTCTCTGATGTGTCTCTGACTTCCTGTCTTCCTATTCTGCTCCTTTCTCACTTGGTTTCATCACAGTGGCTTCCTTGCCGATTCTTGGACCTTCCTGCATTTCTGTACCTAAGGGTCTTTGCACCAGCTATTCTCTCTTGCCCCGAATATATGCATGACTCCATCCTTCAAGTCCTTGCTCAGATTTTTACCTTCTGAATGAGGTCTTCCTTGACCGCCCTATGTAAACCTGCCCCCTCCTCCCACCCCCAGCCTTGATCCCTTGTACCCTGCTCTACTCTATTTTTTTTCCCATAGTACTTAATCACCTTCTACACTTTATTATTTATCGTATTATTACTGGCTGTCTTTTGTCACTAAAATGTAAGCTTAACAAGGAAGAATTTCTTTATCTGTTTTTGTTTTATTATGGTGATGGTTGCTGTAATAAACAAGTGTATCTCAAATACCTAGAACACTGGTGTCTGGTATATAGAAGATGGTCAGTGATTATTTATTTAATAAATTATCAATGTGGCTTTTGCCAGACTAAGTTTGTTGTTTCTCAGCTTGTGACCCATAACTAGCCTGCCTCATACTCTCACCTCTGTCTTCTGTCTTTGTTATATGGCCCCTTCGAGTACACCTGATTTTTTTTTTTTTCCCACAAGTCTAAATCCAAGAGAGCAAAGCCTAGAGAAATGAAAGGACACCCTTTACAGCCATCTGAATTCTGTTTTCAACCCTCCATGGGATGATTGCTAAAGAAGAACTATACTCCATAGGAGATTGATCATACCCTATGGTCTAAATATGGCAGCTGTGTTAAGCTGTGGCTTTTTTTCTGTGTATTCCCAAGGCAGTTTTCATTTCCAAATCCATGGTGGTAATGAACTGCCTCACCTCTTATATTGTGCAAAGTTCAACCTAGAACAGAAATGACTATGTAGTGGTAAACGGAATCACCAAGTTAATAGGACTAGGACCAGTATAATAGGTTTGCTCCTTTATACCTGTCCCACATATAAGTCCCTACGAATTAGGTGAATTGGGTTCTGGTTCTGAGTCTGTAACTGATTCATTGTGTGACCTTTGACCAGATTACTTAATTTATCTGGACTTATGTTTCTTCAGTTTTTAAGTTGAACTGGGTGTTTTTTTGTTTTTTGTTTTTTTCCTGTGGAGTTTAGCTGTATCATGAGAAATATTTTAAACTTTACAATTGTAGTAACCTTCTCTCAAAATGTTAGCACTTCATAATCATGTTATTATATATAAATTTATATTTGGCAAGATGCTACATATTTAAAAACAGTTATGTACTTTCATAAGATAAACAGATTTGTGATAATTTGTTAGCTTTCAATAAACTAGGAAGTTGATTCTTTAGCCACGATAGATAACTCAGAGATTGTCTCCCCACCTTCCTGTCTTCCTTCTTTCCCTTATTCTCTGTCCTTTGGATTATCTATTGTACAGTTTTACTTTATTTGCTTAGAGAACAAAAGGATGATCCTTTAAAGGTATTTTTCATGAATTTGCTTGTGAATCTATATTTTATTCATTATTGAACTCCCTAGCATCCAACAGATTTTCTTGTGCTTAATAGGTGCTCCTTAAATGTTAATTGAATTAATGAATTTGCATTTATTTTTCCTCAATACTAAATTAACAAAGAAAGTGATTTTTAAATTTCTATTATTTTAAGAAAGGTGACTCTTTTGATGGTGGGACTTGATAATGCTGGTAAAACCGCAACAGCAAAGGGAATCCAAGGAGGTAAGCTGAAAATATTTATGTGCTTTCTGAACTCTATTAAATTATTCTGAATTATTTATTTATGTTAAGTTGCTTTATTCCTTATTAATTTGGTACAGATACTGTGCACTCCATTACTTTATATTCTTAGTATACTGGTGACTCATGGCAAGTAGGCTCTGGATTAATGGGGCCAGACTATTACCATGTTTCAGATTTGAATACATGCAGAGATGCAGAGACTCCTTGATGCCTTTGATCTGCTAAGAGGGAATAGTGTTTGTATTCTAGACAATAGGAAGGAAAATTCAAGAAGATGAGCTGCCCTGCTTTTAAGAATACCTATCTTCTACTTACATTTTCCTGGCTAGAAGTTAGTCACATGCCTGTGCTTATATGAAAGAGAGGTAGAAGTATAGTTAGGCAGCATAGTTCTCTTTGAATCTCTT
>NW_012101765.1:2971410-2974359 GCF_000951045.1 Mandrillus leucophaeus
ATCTAAAGGGTAAGAATTGGGAGAAATGCATAACGTGTATTTGTTTCTGGAAACTGATGATTGCAGTAAGACATCGTGCTTACTAAATAGTGGAAGGGCATTTATTTATTAACAGGTTGCAAAACTCACTCTCGGCGAAAAACATTTTCTCACCTCAAATGCTACTCTGTAATGTTAAGTAAATTAGAAGTAAATCATCTGTTATTGTCTATGAATTTTTCTAAAGCCTATGCCTATGCTATCTTCTACGTTATATCTTCACAGGACACTCACCATCATTTAAACCAGTGGTCAGCAAACTTTTTCTGTGAAGAGCTGAACAGTAAATATTTTAGACCTTGCAGTCATCCAGTTTCCTTCTGAACTACAAAACTTTTACACTGTAGTGTGAAAGCAGCCATAGACAATCTATATACAGGCTGGGCACGGTGGCTCACACCTGTAATAATCCCAGCATTTTGGGAGGCCGAGGCAGGCGGATCACCTGAGGACAGGGGTTCAAGACTAGCCTTGCCAACATGGCGAAACCCCATCTCTACTAAAAATACCAAAATTAACTCGGTGTGGTGGCACACACCTGTAATCCTAGCTGCTCCTGAGGCTGAGGCAGGAAAATTGCTTGAACCTGGGAGATGGAAGTTGAGTGAGCCAGGATCGCGCCACTGCACTCCAGCCTGGGCAGTGGAGTGAGACTCCGTCTCAAAAAAAAAAAAAGGGAAAAAAAAGACAATCCGTATACAAATGAGCATGGCTAAGCTCCATTGGAAGTTTATTTACGGCACTGAAATTTGAATTTAATATAATTTTCCTGTGTTATGAAATGTTTTTCTTTTATTTTAGTCATTTAAAATGTAAAACACATTCTTAGCTTGTGGGCCGTACAAAAACAAGTGGAAAACCAGTTTTGACCTGGAGGCCGTGACACGTTCTTCTAACCTTCTTTTATCCATTCCTCTAAAGCCTGACATTCATGGGAGCAGGCATCTTAGAATGTGCTAATCAGATTACCTAATTTGTTATGTATACTGGGCGTGCTTAGAACATCCTCTTTCCTTTCTCTTATGTATTCCACCTCCATATATTCATAAGTTCCTTTTTCTGAGTCTAGAAAATGCTTAATGTCAAAACTGCCTTCAACTTTGAGCCCCACCCTTCATTCTCTTTTTGTCCTTCATCCCATATTTACTCTTCAGTTTCTTACTTTGAAGTTTTTTTTAGGACTCTAATTTCATAGAACTACTTGAAACTTCCCAGATTTAAGCCTTCTCTTTCCTTTATATTTTTATGTTGTTCTCACTTCTTTAACTAGAGAGAATATCTACTGATCTTTAAAGATGTATTTTTGTCATGTAATCCCCTCTTTTATAAAGTCGTTTTTAATCCCCAACTGCCCCAACCGTTACTACCTTGATTAGTAGAACTGACCATGTCCGCTTTTTTGGCCTCCTCTTACTGATACCTACTTGGTCACTACTTAATTGCCTTTTGTTTGTGTATCTCTCTACTTCTTCAGGCTGTAAATTCTCTAAAGGCATTTTGCTCATTCTGGTGTCCCAGTTGTTTAGACCATGCGCCTAGGTCTTCTTAAAACATCTCTCCCGTGGCTCCTACTTTTCTACTTATTTCTGATTCTTCTCAACCTTCTTTTTTGTTGTTGTTGTTTCTGTGCGAAATTGAGAAAAAACTGTCTGCTAGTTTCTTTTCAGATGTGTCTGCCTCCTCTCTGACTGTGTTGCCATTGGCTAAATCCAAACCCTCAGTTTCTTTTATCTGTAGTGTCTACAATAGCTTTTTAAAAAATCCATATTCTATTTATTTATTTATTTATTTTTTATTTTTAAAAAAATTTTTGTAGAGATGAGTCTCACTATGTTGCCCAGGATGGTCTTGAACTCCTGGCCTTGAGTGATCCTCCTGCCTTGGCCTCCCAAAGCGTTGGGATAGTAGGCATGAGCCATTGAGCCTGGTCCATATTTTTTTGTTTTTTTAGAGACAGGGTATCATTTTGTCATCCAGGCTGGAGTTCAGTGGCATGATCATAGCTCATGTAATCTCAAACTCCTGGGCTCAAGCTGTCTCCTGCCTTAGCCTCCAGAGTAGCTAGACCACAGGTGTGCTCCACAATGCCTAGCTAATTTTTTTATTCACAATAGCTTTTTTTCCCTTTTTTATTTTTAATTTTGTGAGTACATAGTAGGTGTGTATATTACGAGGTACATGAGATTTTTGTATAGGCATACAATACATAATAATTTCATCATGAAAAATTGAGTATCCCCTGAAGCATTTATTCTTTGTGTTACTCTTTTAGTTGTTTTTAAATGTTCAATTAAATTATTGACTGTAGTCCCCCTGTTGTGCTTTCAAATACTAAGTTTCATTCTTTCTATTTTTTTTCTCTATAACTTCTTAATATAAAAGTAATACCCCTTTCTGGAACTTTACTTTTTTAGATCAAACTTCTCTTCTTCATGGTTGTCAGTAATTGCATTAGTTGGACACAGGTTCAGTTGTTCTCACAGAGACCTAAAATAACAGTGGTTCAAACAAGATAGATGTTTATTTCTTTCTCATAACAGCCTAGGCAAAAATAGTCTAGGACAGGTTTGTCAGTTCCATTGTGTTAGTACTCAGTTCTCTGTTCTATTTGCTTTGCCATCCTCAGTGTTCTCCCTCACCTACATGGTTGAAGGTAGTTCACTACAAAATGTGCATTTCAGCTACAAAGAAGAGGTAAAGGGTAAGGGGAGGCCATCCTCCTTTCCTTTAGGAGCTGAACCAGAAGCTGCTGCATCATTTTGGTTCACGTCATTGAACAGAAGCAGTGGTGTTCCTGACCTGCTGTTCATATTGGCTCATTTGAACTAGCGAGATCCCTTTATGCATATCTCTTCCCAACTCTGTGTTCAGGTACCTCATATTGTTAGTTTGAAATCGGCCATGGTCGAA
>NW_012101765.1:2976129-2979052 GCF_000951045.1 Mandrillus leucophaeus
ATTTATGTTAAGTTGCTTTATTCCTTATTAATTTGGTACAGATACTGTGCACTCCATTACTTTATATTCTTAGTATACTGGTGACTCATGGCAAGTAGGCTCTGGATTAATGGGACCAGACTATTACCATGTTTCAGATTTGAATACATGCAGAGATGCAGAGACTCCTTGATGCCTTTGATCTGCTAAGAGGGAATAGTGTTTGTATTCTGGACAATACGAAGGAAAATTCAAGAAGATGAGCTGCCCTGCTTTTAAGAATACCTATCTTCTACTTACATTTTCCTGGCTAGAAGTTAGTCACATGCCTGTGCTTATATGAAAGAGAGGTAGAAGTATAGTTAGGCAGCATAGTTCTCTTTGAATCTCTTGATGCTTTTTTCCAATATGATAAGTAATTTTTATAATTAAGTTATAGATAAGGCCTCTATATCATTAAATGGCTTTATATCATAGATACTGCATCTCATTGAATATTGAATATATATCATACATACTACATCTCATTGAGTGTATCTCATTGAATGCTGGCTAGTCTTCTTTTTTTTTTTAATTTTTAATTTATTAGGTTTTTTTTTGGTAGAGATGGGGTCTCCCTATGTTGCCCAAGCTGGTTTGGAATGCCTAGCCTCAAGCTATTCTTCTGCCTTGGCCTCTAAGAGTGCTGGGATTACAGGCATGAGCCACCACGCCCAGCCCGGCCAGGTAATCTTAATTTAATGCTTTGTGCTACAATATAGCAGTATCTATGCTAGTGACTTTGTTGGGCACCTAGAATGTATCATCAGTCAGGCATCTAACGTGAGTCCCTAACCCCGGGGCCATGGACCAATATCTGTCTGTGGGCTGTTAGGAACCAGCCTACAAAGCAGGAGGTAAGCGGCAGGCCAGTGAACAAAGCTTCGTCTGTATTTACAGCCTCTGCCCATCACTCACATTACTGCCCGAGTGCTGCCCCCTGTCAGATCAGTGGTGGCATTAGATTCTGAGGACCATGAACCCTATGTGAACTGCACATTCAAGAGATCTAGTTTACGTGCTCCTTATGAGAATCCAATGCCTAATGATCTGTCACTGCCTCCCATCACCCCCCAGCTGGGACTGTCTAGTTGCAGGAAAACAAGCTTAGGGCTCCTACTGATTGTACATTATGGTGAGTTGTATAATTATTTCAGTATGTATTACAATGTAATAATAATAGAAATAAAGTGCACAATAAATGTAATGTGCTTGAATCATCCTGAAACCACCTCCACCCTCCAGTCCATGGAAAAATTGTCTTCCACAAAACTGGTCCCTGGTGCCACTAATCTAAAGGGTAAGAATTGGGAGAAATGCATAACGTGTATTTGTTTCTGGAAACTGATGATTGCAGTAAGACATCGTGCTTACTAAATAGTGGAAGGGCATTTATTTATTAACAGGTTGCAAAACTCACTCTCGGCGAAAAACATTTTCTCACCTCAAATGCTACTCTGTAATGTTAAGTAAATTAGAAGTAAATCATCTGTTATTGTCTATGAATTTTTCTAAAGCCTATGCCTATGCTATCTTCTACGTTATATCTTCACAGGACACTCACCATCATTTAAACCAGTGGTCAGCAAACTTTTTCTGTGAAGAGCTGAACAGTAAATATTTTAGACCTTGCAGTCATCCAGTTTCCTTCTGAACTACAAAACTTTTACACTGTAGTGTGAAAGCAGCCATAGACAATCTGTATACAGGCTGGGCACGGTGGCTCACACCTGTAATAATCCCAGCATTTTGGGAGGCCGAGGCAGGCGGATCACCTGAGGACAGGGGTTCAAGACTAGCCTTGCCAACATGGCGAAACCCCGTCTCTACTAAAAATACCAAAATTAACTCGGTGTGGTGGCACACACCTGTAATCCTAGCTGCTCCTGAGGCTGAGGCAGGAAAATTGCTTGAACCTGGGAGATGGAAGTTGAGTGAGCCGGGATCGCGCCACTGCACTCCAGCCTGGGCAGTGGAGTGAGACTCCATCTCAAAAAAAAAAGGGAAAAAAAAGACAATCCCTATACAAGTGAGCGTGGCTAAGCTCCATTGGAAGTTTATTTACAGCACTGAAATTTGAATTTAATATAATTTTCCTGTGTTATGAAATGTTTTTCTTTTATTTTAGTCATTTAAAATGTAAAACACATTCTTAGCTTGTGGGCCGTACAAAAACAAGTGGAAAACCAGTTTTGACCTGGAGGCCGTGACACTTTCTTCTAACCTTCTTTTATCCATTCCTCTAAAGCCTGACATTCATGGGAGCAGGCATCTTAGAATGTGCTAATCAGATTACCTAATTTGTTATGTATACTGGGCGTGCTTAGAACATCCTCTTTCCTTTCTCTTATGTATTCCACCTCCATATATTCATAAGTTCCTTTTTCTGAGTCTAGAAAATGCTTAATGTGAAAACTGCCTTCAACTTTGAGCCCCACCCTTCATTCTCTTTTTGTCCTTCATCCCATATTTACTCTTCAGTTTCTTACTTTGAAGTTTTTTTTAGGACTCTAATTTCATAGAACTACTTGAAACTTCCCAGATTTAAGCCTTCTCTTTCCTTTATATTTTTATGTTGTTCTCACTTCTTTAACTAGAGAGAATATCTACTGATCTTTAAAGATGTATTTTTGTCATGTAATCCCCTCTTTTATAAAGTCGTTTTTAATCCCCAACTGCCCCAACCGTTACTACCTTGATTAGTAGAACTGACCATGTCCGCTTTTTTGGCCTCCTCTTACTGATACCTACTTGGTCACTACTTAATTGCCTTTTGTTTGTGTATCTCTCTACTTCTTCAGGCTGTAAATTCTCTAAAGGCATTTTGCTCATTCTGGTGTCCCAGTTGTTTAGACCATGCGCCTAGGTCTTCTTAAAACATCTCTCCCGTGGCTCCTACTTTTCT
>NW_012101765.1:2982202-2984658 GCF_000951045.1 Mandrillus leucophaeus
GGAAAAGGATTTATGGGGAAGGTTGTACCTGAACATTTAGTCTTAAGTTGTGAAACACAAATGCTGAGTAGGAACCAGAGGAAAGAATAGAAGGTGTTCCACATATCAAAAAAAAAAAAAAAAACAGGCTTTGGGAGTCCTGAAGACCTCTGAGGCCTGTCTCTGCCTACAATATAACCTTGCAAAAATTCCTTAATCTGAATTGGTTTACTGGGCATATTGCCATCATTTTATGTGTATTTGAATTGCTCCCTCTGCCTAAAATATAGTTCTCCCTTCTCCGTTACAATTATGTAGCTTTTATGTGTTCACTCACAATGAAGTCTTCAAGATTTCATTTCTTCTCTGAAAGCCTTTCTAGACCATAACTTGCCCCTCCCTTTTTCAACTTCTTTCCCTTGAATTCCTACACGCTATCATCTCTAGGTTTTTTTTTTTCTTTAAGAACGTACAAATTCTGTGTTATTCCTATTAATATTCCGCTTCTCTATATTACATTGTACTTTGAGGACAGCAATCATATACCTCTTTGCACCCTTGATGCCTAACAAAGTCCTGGTACCGAGGAGATGTTTGATACTTGTTAGTTCCCTTATTCCTACTTCAGCATAGTTGATTTGTTTTCACGGATGATTGCCTGGGGTTCCTCTCTATTCATACTGAAAGACAGCTGCCTATTTTATCCACACAAACTAGTTCTGGTTAGGCTTAGATCACATTTTTAAATGCCTAGTGTAATCCTGTTTCTGGAAAATCATGCTGCTTATATGTCTAACTTTACCTTTTTCTCTTTCTAGGTAATGAAAGTATTAGCAAAAGTATGACTTGTAGTGGCTTTTAACTTTCTTCAGGTGCTGTGTAAACTTCACTAAGGCGCTTACCAAGAGATTGGTGTCTTGCAAGTCTGTTTCTCAGTCACACCTAAGTTTAGCGAATGCCTTTCAAATTAATCTTTGTAATAGCACATGTTTTGCTAAATGTGGAAATAAGACCCTCTAAACACCAGTGTTGTTCAGTAGAACTTTCTGCAGTGATGGAAATGTTCTGTGTTGGCTCTGTCCAGTAGGATGGACCACTAGCCACATGTGGCTTTTTTTTTTTTTTTTTAAACTCTAGATATTACCCAGACTGGTCTCAAATTCCTGGCCCCAGGTGATCCTTCTGCCTCAGCCTGCCAAAGTGCTGAGATTCAGGCCTAAGCCACTGTATCCAGCCACCACATATGGCGTTTGAACACTTAAAATGTAACTGATGCAACTGAGAAACTGAATTTTTAATTTTATTTTAGTTTATTTAAATTTAAATTTAAAAAGTCTCATGTGGCTTGTGGCTATTGTTTTGACCATGCAGCTCTGAACAGTGTTTTCTGTGGGATAATATTTATAGTGGATTCCAGTGATGAAGAAAAAAATAGAAGAAAAAAATATGAAGTTTGAACTCTTCTCTATAGCCATGAGTCAACAAGCCATTAATCTTTCATGAGTTCTCTTTTCTATTCCTTTATTTTCATGCCTCTCTGAAAAGAGGCTATTACTATCACTTCCAGTCAGTCTAGAGACTTTTGCAAGATTAATCTTAATAAAGCACTATTTCAGTCACCTTGATTATATCATTGGTCTGCCAGATATTTTCAATAGCTCCTTGTTCTCTATCTTCAGAACCCTCTTCTGTTTGCATTCCTAATCTTAAGGATTTGCTGCAGGCACAATGTTCAATTTGTTCTTATTCCTTTACTTTGTCATTTCCCTTCCTCTTCTGCCTGTTTAAATCCTACACAGCTTTAAGGCCTAAATTCTGTCTCTCCTATGATGTCTTTTAAGATTCTCAGGTATCTTTTAAATCTCTTATTGTCATTATCACTCCTTGACAGTTCATATACATCCTGTATCTTCTTTATGTTTTCCAAAATATGTTCCTATAGAAAGAATGAAATCTACTTTTTGTTGTAAGCTGCCCTTAAACGTCTCTTTATTGCAAATATAGCTTTAATTCAGCTAATTAAAAAACAGCGATCTTATTTTTATAGCTTCTCTCATTCTTTGATTCTTCTAAACTCTTCTATTCTCTAAGTGTTCATGGTTTTCTTTATAACTCCACAGGTGTTTTAACAGCCCCTAGGGATAGCTGTGGTATTGAAAGGTTGACATTTTTATTGTTTGTAATTTGGATAGTAAATAGCCTTAAAGGCAAGAGAGTTTATTCATTTATTAATTCAGCAGCCACTTATTAAGTACCTACTATATGCTAAGTGCGGGTTTTATATCAGGAGAAAGAAAGATTCCTGTCTGCATGGAGTAAAATTTCTAGTTTGATATTCTGGCCTGTCCCCAGACCAGTATGCTTCCATATAATGTTTATTCTGTCAGTGAATGCTAAATACTTCACTTGGTGCTAAAATTTTAGTTGAAAAATTAATGTTATCAATTAAAGTCTAAAGATTTTTTTTTTTTTTTTTT
>NW_012101765.1:2984708-3011716 GCF_000951045.1 Mandrillus leucophaeus
AATTAGGATAATCCTAATAGGCCTTATTGAGAAGCCTGTCTCTTATACACATGACGATAGTGCGGAGAAGCCTGTCTCTTATACACATCTAGATGTGTATAAGAGACAGACCCTGAAGATGTAGTTCCCACTGTTGGATTTTCAAAAATTAACCTTAGACAAGGAAAGTTTGAAGTCACCATCTTTGACTTGGGAGGTGGAATAAGAATTCGGGGAATCTGGAAGAATTACTATGCTGAATCCTATGGGGTAATATTTGTTGTGGATTCCAGTGATGAAGAGAGAATGGAAGAGACAAAAGAGGCTATGTCAGAAATGCTAAGACATCCTAGGATATCGGGAAAACCTATATTGGTGTAAGTAATGTTAGCATTGTAAATGTAGGGACGGTGGCATTGGCCACTAAAGAAATTTACCTGTTACAGACTACTGAATAAGCTAAAATAGTCATGCTTTAGTATACTAAAATGTATGTAATTAACTGGGAGTTGTTAATTTACTGAGGCCTTGTAATGCTGTCTGTAGGGAAAAAGGGCTAAGGCTATATAGAATTCTTAAAAGTGGATATCTTAGATGTTCAAATATAAACTCATTGTTTTATGTGATAGTTTACTTTTTATAGAATTTTGCATTTTGAAATATTCCATTAACAAGGTTCTAAAATATCTCTTAATTTTTTCCCTTTTAATAATTTGTGTTTTGCTTTTGTCCTTTTTTTCTTAAAGAGTATTATTGTTTCAGAGTTATGTAAATGGTTTATTTTTCTAATACCACATTGATTTCTCAGTTTTCATTTCTACATTTCCATATTGGACATGTGATTGTTATCAAATTAGACATACACTTACATGATTGCATCCATGTGGGTGAACATTTTTTAAAAACGAAGTGACAAAGGACTCTTGTACTAGCAGCCCTCATAGCATTTATGCATAGTAAACAGTAGATGGTGCTATAGCCATGAGGCATAGCAAACTGAAAGTAGTTTAAATTGCTCTTTAACTTGGAGTAAACTAAATGTTTGCCCTTGCCTTCTTGTTCCTTTTCCCTTGTTATGGTTCACTATTAAGGATTTAAAAAAAAAAAATCAACCTCTCACGTGGTTAGATGAAAAATTGTAGAGTTTCTCCGTGGTCTTCAGTAGTAAATGAACATTTTTAAATGAGGTGATTTGGAAGCTCTGATTGCAAAAGTTAAAACTGTATTATATGATTATTGGTAAAGTTTATAGTTTTAAATTTTTATATATTAGAGAAGTTATTTGATTTGTATAAGTAATTCTCATGTTTATTGAATCTAAAGGAAAACTTTTAACAGGGCTATGTATGAAGAGAGAACTTTGCTGAACCACATAGGCTAAATTGGTATTTACAAATGTTTAAGCAGGGAATTAGTGATATCTGAAGTAAAAAATATTAATGGTGGTTATTTGTAAAACAATATTATGTACTTTTTAAAAACTAGTCATTTAATTTTTTTCATTTACTCTTTTATAGATTTATTCATTAATACATGCATTAATTCAACAAATATTTCTTTGAGCATCTACTATTTGCCAAGCATAGCTCTGGGGTTGGGGATGTGTTTGGGAATAAGAATAACAAAAATCCAAGTTAGACCTCAGGAGCTTACATTCTAGGAGGTGAGATATACACTAAATAGAATTAGTAAGTTACATTATGTATTAGATCATAAGTGAATTGAAAACAATGAAACAAGTAAAAGAATATCAGAAAGCCTATGGTAGTAGTGATGATAAGGACATGTTGCTCTTATAATTAGGATAATCCTAATAGGCCTTATTGAGAAGCTCACATTTGAAGTGAGGGAGGCAGTCATGCAGATATCTGTGGAAACGGCTCAAAGTAGGGGTATCCAGTTGTTAAGTGACTACAGTGATTACTGGGTAATCAAATAACAACAAGATATTTGCTTTCAATTCTGTCACCTCTCTCAGCTGGTGAATTTCCTGAATAGAAAAGAAAATACACAACTACTGTGATTGCTTCACCATTATAAACGCATAGTTAGTGAGAGTTTACAAAGATATAAGAATTAATTATGGACAGTGTAATATGTTTATGAAATATAGAATGGCTTGCCATTTGACCAGATTTTCTCATGGGAGTTTTACAATCATAGAGTTTTATTACTAAAGGGAAACTGCTTTTTGGAAGGAATGTGGTTCAAAAATATACAAAATGTACACAAAAGTACACATTCTTAATAAATTTCAAAGATATAGGGAAAAGTTTTTTTATATGTATTTTTATTGATATTTAATAGTTGTACATATGTGGAAAAGAATATTTAAAAACTTGATTGACTTACCATACAGAGCCAGCCACTGTTAGCATGTTGATGAATTTCCTATGCATAGATATTTATGAGACATGTAATGTATACAGTATTCATATAATAAATACAATTTTGGGCCAGGCACGGTGGCTCATGCCTGTAATCCCAGCACTTTGGGAGGCCAAGGTGGGCGGATCACGAGGTCAGGAGATGGAGACCATCCTGGCTGACATGGTGAAACTCCGTCTCTACTAAAAATACAAAAAGTTAGCTGGCGTGCATACCTGTAGTCCCAGCTACTCAGGTGGTCTTCAGTAGTAAATGAACATTTTTAAATGAGGTGATTTGGAAGCTCTGATTGCAAAAGTTAAAACTGTATTATATGATTATTGGTAAAGTTTATAGTTTTAAATTTTTATATATTAGAGAAGTTATTTGGTTTGTGTAAGTAATTCTCATGTTTATTGAATCTAAAGGAAAACTTTTAACAGGGCTATGTATGAAGAGAGAACTTTGCTGAACCACATAGGCTAAATTGGTATTTACAAATGTTTAAGCAGGGAATTAGTGATATCTGAAGTAAAAAATATTAATGGTGGTTATTTGTAAAACAATATTATGTACTTTTTAAAAACTAGTCATTTAATTTTTTTCATTTACTCTTTTATAGATTTATTCATTAATACATGCATTAATTCAACAAATATTTCTTTGAGCATCTACTATTTGCCAAGCATAGCTCTGGGGTTGGGGATGTGTTTGGGAATAAGAATAACAAAAATCCAAGTTAGACCTCAGGAGCTTACATTCTAGGAGGTGAGATATACACTAAATAGAATTAGTAAGTTACATTATGTATTAGATCATAAGTGAATTGAAAACAATGAAACAAGTAAAAGAATATCAGAAAGCCTATGGTAGTAGTGATGATAAGGACATGTTGCTCTTATAATTAGGATAATCCTAATAGGCCTTATTGAGAAGCTGACATTTGAAGTGAGGGAGGCAGTCATGCAGATATCTGTGGAAACGGCTCAAAGTAGGGGTATCCAGTTGTTAAGTGACTACAGTGATTACTGGGTAATCAAATAACAACAAGATATTTGCTTTCAATTCTGTCACCTCTCTCAGCTGGTGAATTTCCTGAATAGAAAAGAAAATACACAACTACTGTGATTGCTTCACCATTATAAACGCATAGTTAGTGAGAGTTTACAAAGATATAAGAATTAATTATGGACAGTGTAATATGTTTATGAAATATAGAATGGCTTGCCATTTGACCAGATTTTCTCATGGGAGTTTTACAATCATAGAGTTTTATTACTAAAGGGAAACTGCTTTTTGGAAGGAATGTGGTTCAAAAATATACAAAATGTACACAAAAGTACACATTCTTAATAAATTTCAAAGATATAGGGAAAAGTTTTTTTATATGTATTTTTATTGATATTTAATAGTTGTACATATGTGGAAAAGAATATTTAAAAACTTGATTGACTTACCATACAGAGCCAGCCACTGTTAGCATGTTGATGAATTTCCTATGCATAGATATTTATGAGACATGTAATGTATACAGTATTCATATAATAAATACAATTTTGGGCCAGGCACGGTGGCTCATGCCTGTAATCCCAGCACTTTGGGAGGCCAAGGTGGGCGGATCACGAGGTCAGGAGATGGAGACCATCCTGGCTGACATGGTGAAACTCCGTCTCTACTAAAAATACAAAAAGTTAGCTGGCGTGCATACCTGTAGTCCCAGCTACTCAGGAGGCTGAGGCAGGAGAATTGCTTGAAAGCCGGGAGGTGTAGATTGCAGTGAGCCAAGATCATGCCACTGCACTCTAGCCTGGGTGACAGAGCAAGACTTTGTCTCAAAACAAACAAACAAATAAATAAATAAATAAAATTTTGTATCCTGCTCTTTTTTTTAAATATGTTTATAAACACCTCTCGAATGTCTGCCTAAGCCCCATATTTGAAAGTTCTCCTGTTTACCTTTTTTTCTCTGACTTGCAATTAATTTCTCGTATTGATATTACTGTCTTTTCAATCTCTTTACTACTCCTTTTCCCTTTAGTGTTACCTGTCTTCAATTCCTCTTCTCTAATCACCTGTGTTGCTGATAGGAACAGTCCCTTAACCAGTCTCTAACTGCCAGTCTTGCCTGCCCTCCAAGCTCTCCTTTACATTGCCAGCAGTTCTTTTCTTTATTTGTTATTTTTCAAATTACAAAACTGGTACATGCTTGTGATGACCAGTGAAACAATACAAGAATATGTAAAGAATATGAGACTTTTAAAAATACAATTTTGATAATTTTACTACTTCTTAGCTTAAAGTCCTTCAAGTTCCTTTCATAGCTCCATGCATATTAGAAATTCTTTTTTTTTTTAAACTAATACAACCCCTGCGACTAGAAATAATGTCTAGCGTATAATGGGTCTGGCACTGACAGATCTGCTGTATAATAAGTAGGAAAGATGTTCAGCAGAACAGTGCTAAGCTCAGTGCTAGGGGATGGGGGCTGTGGAAGGGTAGCAGGAGGGGATACCTGTATTAGAGTCAGGTGGCAGTTCTCTTTGTTGCACGCAGCTTCCTCCTTACTGCCCACAGACATCTGGACCACTCATATGCCAAATACATTTACAGCATCTAATTTCTTCTGCCTGTGTCTTATCTGAGCCTAAACTAGTTGAGATAACTTACGCACAGTGCCTCTTAGAAGTCATTTTAATGCTTGGATAACTTTGTCCTCCTACCCCCAATAACAAGCAAGCAGAAAACAACAGACCTCTGAAAAGATTCATTTAATAGAAATAAATTAATCTAAAGATTAAGAATCTTTTCTATAATCACAAAATTACAAATTGACATGTTATTTGTGGGAAGTAGAGTGGATGACTACAGTAGCAGGTTATGACAATCTTTAGTTCTTCTCTACTTGTTCCTACACACAAGCCTGACGGCATGTGTGATGGCAAGTCAGGCCTTGGCCAGTGTCTCAGTCTGTTTTCCTGCTGCCGATAAAGTCATACCCAAGACTGGGAAAAAAAAAGAGGTTGAATTGGACTTACAGTTCCACATGACTGAGAAGACCTCAGAATCATGGCGGGAGGCAAAAGGCAGTTCTTACATGGTAGTGGCGAGAGAAAATGAGGAAGATGCAGAAGCAGAAACCCCTGATAAAATCATCAGATCTCGTGTGGCTTATACACTACCATGACAACAGTATGGGGGAAACTGCCCCCATGATTGAAATCGTCTCCCACCAGTCCCTCCCACAACACAGAATTACGAGAGTACAATTCAAGATGAGATTTGGGTGGGGACACAGAAGTAAACCGTATCAGCCAGATTTTACTTGATGTCACAGACTGGAAGTTTTTCTTGAAAAGTCAGAATCAGAATATCACTAGGCTTCTTTGTTTTATTAGCTCAGAAGTTCTTCTTGGCAGTTATATAGCATTTATTAATCAGCATAATATGTTAATTAAAATCTTCTGAAATAAGTGGTGAAAAGTTGGAAAATCATTAGTTTAGGGAGGAGACAGAGTCTGGAACCTGGATTCTAAGAGCTACTGTGAATTTGGTGATAAGTAACTTTACTTCTTTGGGCTTAAATGCCTCTTCTATAATAAAAATAGCTGTAAAATATTCTAATTCTTTGTATTCAGCTGTGTAGAGTGGCATGAACCAGAAACAATTTCAATAAAAATTAAAAATGGTATGCATTCCTTTTAAAGAGAGTAAAAATAAATGCCATGCAAACATTATGCTTTGTAATCATATTAACCTACAAAATCCTTTTTCTCTCACATCAACTATTTAGAAATTAACTTTAGCCTGTACTGTAAGGTATGAATTAGGTTATCTACTCTTGCCTGCTCCCCACCCCCAACTTAACTATTTAGAGCTTAATCAATCTGGCTGGCCCTTGAGATTTTTTTTAAAAAAATACAAACAAAAAACCTTCAAACTAGGTAGTCTTGACAAAGAAGGCCTTTCCAAGGGAAAAAGTAAACAGGTTTTGCAACTTTATAAATAGTGCAGAAAGCAGCAGTAATCCCAAATTTTAAGCTCAACATCCAGTATAGACATTTTCCATTAATAGTACAAGGCATGATTTGTTGATTACCTGAGGAATAAACTGAGCTGCGAGGTGTTTTAAACAGCTTAATCTGTTGAAATTTTCAGCAGTCCAGGGTTACACTGATGTCATAAGAAGGCACATGCTCTTTCTACACCCCCTCTTGCTAGTACCTGTGGAGTCTTAAAAGTTGGCCTCAGAGAGATAAAAAATTACCCCTTCTTTTTATAGTTGAATCCCCTAATGCTTTTAACCAGGGTAATCCTGGAGAGGCACAGGCTAAAATTTTCTTTTAGGATAATAACAATTCTAGTTGTGTTAGCATTCTCGAACTACTGGAAGGTGCCACTTTTCTCATTACACACTGCCTGCCATTCTGTGGAGTTACGTGAACTAACTTAACTTTTGGCCAGTCTTCACAAATTGAATGATTACAACAAAAGAAGCGATACATATATAGAGTTTCACTTGAGGCAGACAACATAATATCTCTGATTTGATCTTACTGGATGTTATGAATATTCCAATGAAAAAGTTTATTGGCTACTCTGGGCACACTGCCTGTGGGTAGCCCTCCTCTTCAAGGAGCAGTACAAATACATTAGACAGACAGATAGACAGACAGATATTCTTGACCCAGGGTCTTTGCACCATGAGTGGTTTCCCAAGACCCTCTGCAATCATACACACAATCCCAAGTGTATGTGCTTTTTTCTTGTGAGCAGATCCTAAAGAAGTTTGCGACTAAAAAGATTGAAAACCCTGTCAGTGAGTTTCCATATTAGGAGAAACAATAGCCAGGCTTTAATTATTACTTTTTCAACATGAGATTCTGTTTTGTTTGTTTCCAACCTTTATATGCTTATCTGACTCACCTTCCTTCTAGGCAGTATTACAGCATAATGTTAGTTGGCAAGTTTCTTTTAGTAATATTCTTTATTGTAAGTACCCAGGAGAAGTTAGATAGGTTATGATTATCCTAATACAGTTATCAGAAATTGAATCAAACGCACTTTTATTATGTTAGACGTCTAAATAATAGAGAATCCGAGTCCTGTTTTAGAATGCTGGAGACCTATAAATATGGAATTATGGTCTGCCTATGTCACATAATCAGTTGATCCTTAGATAGAGTGGTGAGTCCCCTAATTTACTAATTTCACCCTCTGAAACTCCTACTTACTGAATTTATAAGGCCTATTGGCTTAAGATTTCACCCCTTTCACTGGAGCCTTACCACACTGTCATCTTCATTAATGTCATTTACTTATAAGTTGACTCATCTCCAGATGTCCTTATTGAATGTGTCCTTTTGTCTCTTAACGACATTCACCTTCATAGCAACTGTAATTTACAGTAAAGCTTCTCAGCTGATTGATTTTGTAGGTAATTTAAGCACTGGGAGCCTGCAGAGGTCCCCATCCCTGCCGCCCCTATCACTTCAATCTAGTTAAAAACAAAATAACACAGAAAAAAACTCTTTGGCATTGTTACTAGGCAGCAAGATATTGTCCATACCACCTGCATCAGCATCAGCTGAGACCTTCAAAATTTTTGACAGTGAGACCAGATGTACTTTGGGGTTTTTTTCCCCACACATGCTCTCCAGATCATTCTGATTCATAGCAAAAATTGACAACTACTGGTGTAGGAGAAAGTGTGAGTCAGAAAGGCCCTAAATAGGTTATTTAATCTTTCTAAGCTTTTATGTCTGCACTTGTAAATAGGGATTATAATACCTGTCTTGTTATGTGAATTCCAAATAATGCATTTAAAGCCTTTCAAGCCTCTATTACAGTGTTTCACTAGTGTTCTGTAAATGCAACGGTGGATATGAATATTGTTATTGATAATATACTGTGTCCAGGTGTAGATGAATTAGGAGAACCAGTTTCAAAGTATTTCATTTTACAAATTCAAGCTCTGTGAAGCTTGTAATTACAGAAAATGGCACAGTTTGGTAGTTATGAATATGAGCTTTAGTGCTTATAGTAATTTTTATTTTTATTATTGCATGCTTTTAGTATTGCAATATTTTGCCTTCACCTATTTTAAGAATTTTTTTTCCCTTTAAGGTTATTATTTTAAGAAAAAATAACTACTTTTAGTGCCTATTAAGTGTGTATATAAAATACACAAAATGCTACAACTAATTAAGTTATCGTGTTATCTGTTTTGTGTAAGGTGATACTAATTGGTTTGAAAACAGAACAATGAAAACGGTTTCTGATACATTGCTCTGTGATGATTTTTTTTTTGTGCTTAAGTTTTGCTTTAAAAGCAGTATGTTCTAATATAAAATGCTGAAAGAAAATAACTATTTTACAAATTCATCTGGATGTAATTATACTAATGAATATTAAATAGTACTTAATATTATCAGTTTTCATAATAAACGATTTAGGAACTATTATAAACATGTATCGCTAAGGCTGTAGAAAAATATTTGGAAGGAACAACAGAGAGATATCTATCACTAGTCAGCTGTGGAGTTCATAATCTTTTAAATTTATCCCTTTTTATAATGTTTCTTAAACATTTGAAGCTGAGATACATGAAACATCTTTTTCTCTAGCGATGCTTGATAATTGACACAATAGAAAGCTCTTCAATTTTGTGATATTTTATAAATTAAAAATTATTTTGTATTGTTTATGAAATACATATTTTACATATACAAATTCAGTCATTTCAAATACCCCAACCTCTCTTGACATATTTTCCTTCATTGTACATACCTGGAAAAGCCACCGTCTTGGTCAGACCCAGTCACCTACACATTCTATGTTAGCACACAAATGCCAAACATTGATAGATTAGTAATACATGACTGTGATGGCTGGTCTCATATGAAAGTTATCATGACTGCCTGATTATCTTCTTATCTTAGAATGTTTGTTGTTCTCTCAAAATGACAGTTTCCCTCCTTGTCCTCTCTGTCTGTTCTCCCTTAACCCCACTGTGCTTTCAGTTTTTGCCTGAGTTCTTTAAGGAAATAGAAACTATCACACAAGAATATTCTCATGTTTCCCACTACCACATTTACTCAACTGTCTGCTTTTATTCCTAAACCCTGCCTTTTCTTCTGTAGTGTGGAAGAAGGGTTTCTCTTCCTACCCAAGTTCAGGTGCTTCATATTCCACCTCTTTCTGCTTTTGTATAATAGTATCCCTTCCCTTTCTTACGTGAGGAGTTTCTCTCTCTGGATCTTTCCCGTCAGCAGAATGTGCTTTCCTGTTTCTTGCCTGGAAGTATAGTGGAATCCTTTCATTCTACATATCTCTCTAACTATTGATTACTTTTTATAGTACCTTATTCAAACTTCTGGAAAGAGTTGCCTGTAGTGGCTGCTGTATTTCTTCATGTCACATTCTTTCCTCAGCAGACTCCATTTGTGCTTCTATTTCTGTAATTCCTTGAAACTGTTCTTCTTGGAGTCAGTAATTGTCTTCGTGCTGCCAAATCTATTGTTATTTTACTGCTCTTATTTTCCCTAAAATTGATTGTTTGTTCACATTTTTCCTTCTTTAAACTTTCCTTTTGCATTGGTTTTCCTTATACCTCATTGACAGTTTCAGTTAGTTTCTTTTATTAACTCCTCTTCTGCTTTGAGTCTAAATTTTGAAATACTCCAGGCCTTTTTCTGCACTTCCAGTTTTTTACATCCACATATTTTTCATACCACCTTACATACCATTTATTTACTCAAATGACCCAACTCTGTACTTCTGGTCCTGACATATCTCAAGTGCTCCTACTGATATAGCTAATATCCTAAAAACCTCCACTTGGACCTTTGAATAGTCACTTCAGATTCTCTTGACCAAAATAGCGTCTTTGATTTCCTTGTCGTGGCCAATTCTGAAACCTTCATCTCTGTCTTTTCCCATCTCAGTAAATGGCATCGTCATCTAATCTGTATCCTATAATTCTACCTCTTAAGTCTATCAGAAGTTAATCTAACTTTTTGTACCACCACTATATAGTTTATAGTAAGAGAATGGTTAAGAACTGGTTCTGGAGTCAGACTGCCTGGGTTCATATCCTGTTCACTATATGCAGTTTCTGTGACCTGGAACAGGTTAATTTTGTTGCACCTCAGTGTTCATGTTGGTAAAATTGTAAAAATAGTGTCTACTTCATACTTTGTCTACTCTGAAATAATTGGAACAGTGACTAGGACATTACGAATACTTTATTCCTCTTTAGTATTACTGTTGCTGCTGCCATCATCACCACCTCCTCTACCATCCTAGTCCCAGCCTCCATCATTTCTTCCTACTGTATTAACTTTCTAATTGTTTTCTATACCTATGTGCTTGTCTTCTACTCACCTCCCCCAAATCCATTCTAACCCATTCTTCATACAGTAGATAGAATGATCTTTTTCAATTGTAAATTATATAATATTACTATCAGGTCTAGAACAATCTGAGAGCCTTGTGTTGATTACACTTGTGTAAACTTCAGACTTCTTTCCATGGCTTACAAAACCTTAAATCTAGCCCTTACCTTTCTTAACCTCATCTCGTATCTCACTGCTCTTTTCTGATTATGCCCTAGCTGGATTGTTATTTTTCTTTGCATAGAGTTAGTCAGACCTACCTCAGAGTCTTTGTACTAATTGTTTCCTATGCCTGGAATTATACCCTCCCTGGTACTCATTCAGATCTTCACTTAAATTTCACCTTTCAGAAAGGTCTTCACTGATTACCCAATCTAAAGAAGCACCCCATGATAGTCCCTGTGTCATCTCATTGCCCTTTTAAGTCTCTGCCCAGAACTTAACATTATCTAATGTTTGTATTTGTTACTCTGCTTTCTCCACTAGAATGTGAGTTGCAAAACTCTATCCCTGTGTTGTGTGAATTTAGACTGTATCCCTAACTCATAGTATAGTATAGCATTCTCCTAAAGTCATGGCAAAATATTCAAGAATATGGTTGCCTTTAATTTGACTTTATCTGCCAATCTGTAATACATTGCCCTGTATGGACCCAAGTTCAAGAAAGCAATACCTTAACTCATCTTCTTATTCCTTAAGCTAGATTCAGCTCCCACTTACTAATTAGATTCTTTAAGTACATAGTTGAGTTTTCTCTGATCTGTTGACATTGAGTTAAGTTACCTTCTGAGGATAGAAGATTTGATAAAGGGCCAGGCGTGGTGTCTCACGCCTGTAATTCCAACACTTTGGGAGGCCCAGTGGGACGGATCACTGAAGGTCAGGAATTTGAGACCAGCCTCGCCAACATGGCAATACCCTGCCCCCTACTAAAAAATACAAAAATTAGCTGAGTGTGGTGGTGCACACCGGTAATCCCAGCTACTTGGGAGGCTAAGGCACGAGAATCGCTTGAACCCAGGAGGTGGGGATTGCAGTGAGCCAGGATCATGCCACTGCACTCCAGCCTGGATGACAGAGTGAAACTCTGTCTTTAAAAAAAGAGAAAAGATTTGATAAAGGTTCTAGTTTGGTTTAGCTTTATTGTAGCATGATTCTTAACTATTAAAATATTCTCAAATCAGCCAGTTGGATTGCCTAGGTAGTCATTACTACTTAACAGATGAGAAAAATGTATAATATAGAGCTAATACCTGACCAGAAAACTAAGATTATTCATCTCATTTTCAATAGTTAATTTGTGAGTTGATGGTAACCGTATTTTTTTTTACTTTAATTAAATAAAAGCGTGTTTTATGTAACTGGCTACAGAAGTTTCTGTAATTTTAGTGGATTAGGGTTAAAGGGGAAAATTACAACTTGACAGTGCTGAAAGTATGTGAATGGATCCACAAGATGAAGAAAAACAATACAAGACACTGAAATATGAGCTATCTTTTACCCTAAAGCTGGAAAAAGTTTGAAAATAGCTTCTTTATTTTGAGCTACAGCATGGACAGCACCAACAACACAGTACTCTGCAAGGATTTCTTTTTTTGTATTTGACAGCCAGTCCAAATTTCTCTTTAGTATTATTAACATACTCTTTTGTACTATTCACTGTCATTTCAATATTGTTGATGCTCTCTCCTTGCTCTTCTACTAGAAGAGATATCTGAATGAAAAGATCCCTTAAATCCTTTATTTGGTTCTCTAAATTAACAAGTTCCTTGTGTCTCTGTTCAATTTCTGAAAGTTGTGCTTTAGTGATACTGATTTCTGTAAGTAAGCTTTCATTAAAAACTTCCCATTTTCCTTGATGAAGCATATCATTTACTTCTTCTTCAGACATCTCTTTTCCAGCAACATCAAGCTGACGCAAAATAAATGTCTTGCACTTCTCTTGCTTTGCTGCTATTGTATCATTGTATGTAAACATGATTTGCTGAAAATGGTGGAACATTGAAGCATGCTGAGATTTAAGTATCCTTGTGACCACTGATGATGGACCATTTTCAACCTCTGACTTTTTAACTTCTTTAACTAAATCATTCAAACTTCTGTTGATGTATTCTGCCTGGATTTTTACCTCCTTTGTAATGGTAGACTCTCTCTTAAGTAGACTAAACCTTCTCATTGAAGCCACCAGACTTTGCTGCTGCTGCCCAAATTTTTGAACATTGTCTGCCAAATTGTTAATACTTTCCTGTAGTTTTTGGATTTCATGTAGGTGTCTCTCAGCTACAGGCTCTCTTTCATAAATAACAGCTTGCTGCAGAAACACCCCTTGCTCCTCTGTTTCTGTAGTTGGTACATGACTGTCTCTAGAGAGTTCAATTTCCTTTGTTCTCTGCTTTAGTTCTTGTAGTCGGTCTTTCATCTTCCCTTTCCTCCTAAGAAGCAAAAATTTTTGTATTGAACAAGTAGAAATTTGATATTTTTCCCCAGTAGCAGTTGACTTCACATAACTGTCTATATCCCAGCAAAAATTCTCCTAGTTTTCTCAAATGAGGTTAAAAAATTAGAAAATATCCATGAGCTTCCTCATAAAAGCCATTTAAATAGGGAAAGTAATATAAAATAATTTGTAAGTTACTTTGCATGTGAGTGCCATTTAGTTGTGTGCAATAGCCGAGAAAGCAGTGATGCAGACACAGTTGGCCAAAAGTAAGTTCTTCAGGGTCATAATATCTGTCACATGATAGTTTTTTTTAAAATAAAGAATGCTTTTGACTATACCTTCAACTTATAGGATTAATCTTCAGATGCTGACAGTGCCTTTGTTACTAAAGATAGTGTTTCCAGTTAATTTGGCCAATGTAATATTAAAAAATACTCGGTTTGCTAAATATGCATCATTCAGTTAAAACCATTGTAATGACAGTACAGATTTTATATGAGAACGTTAAGCTACATGGATAATATTGAATTTATTTTAAATTTTCCGAAGCCTCTGAATTAACATATTACTTGGCATAGTGTTTTTTCTAACTGTTGCATATATATGAAAACATTGGTTTGATTATGCTGATTTCTCATTCTTAGCATTCTTTTGCAAAGATATCCAGACTGTCTTAGAACAAAATTTATATCGATTTGTATTAGGTGATACTTTATAAACATGAGAATATATTTATATAAAATCTTACTTTGGGAGTAATAATAATATTGACACTTATCACATGCTGTGTTGGTAGTTATCCGTAAGAATCAAATTGATGTACCTAACTCATATTTAATGATATAGATATTCATGAAATGACATACATATATATAAAATGAAGGGATTAAGAAGCAGTAAAATACTATTATCACAGAGCATCTTGATTTTAGAAATGTCTTTCTTGACATTTTTGAAGATAAGAAGAGGCTGTTAGGGAGTACAAATAGCTCATTGGACCACATATAATATTAATATCAACCAGAAAAAAAAAAGTCTCTGAATGTGATGCTGTTATGCTGTAGGACTCAGTGTTTGATATGTTTATGGAAATATTTTTATTAATCTGGATGTTGTCATAGGAGGCATACTTAACAAATGTGTAGATGGTATAAAATTTGGAGGAATCTTTAGTATGTTGAAGTACAGGGTAGGGATTCAAAGATAAAAATAGTGTGGAACTTTATACTAAAAATAACAAATATATTTAATAGGAATAGATTTAAAATATTTCATCTAGCTATAAGAAAAATATTTTCATATCTACAGAGTAGAAGACCCTTGGGTTCACAATAGTCTCTATGAAAGTATTGGAGATTTTAATTAAGTAAGGTTTTTTTTTTTTTTGGAGATGGAGTCTTGCCCTGTGAGTCTTGCTGGCATGCAATGGTGCGACCTCTGCTCACTCACTGCAACTTCTGCCTCTCGGGTTTAAGTGATTCTCCTGCCTCAGCCTCCTGAGTAGCTGGGATTACAGGCACCTGCCACCACGCCCAGCTAATTTTTGTATTTTTAGTAGAGACGGTGTTTCACCATATTGGCCAGGTGGGTCTCTAACTCCTGACCTCGTGATCCGCCCACCTTGGCCTCCCAAAGTGCTGGGATTACAGGTGTGAGCCACCTACCCAGGCTAATTAAGCTTTCTATCAGAACTATCAGAATAGTCATTATGCTTTTATAAATAATAGTCTGATGTATGGATAAACTAAACTCTGCCGACTCTATGCTATTCAGAGCAAATTGCAAGGGTAAGGGGAACTCTATGAACTTCTGAGCATATTTTGAGATGGAAATTCATAAATTAGGAATTACCAAACTAGCATGGAAAGGATGAGATTTGAAAACCATGCCAAATGGAGACTCATTGAAACAACTGGTAATATTTGTCCCGTAAAAGAGAAGATATAGGGTGCGTATACGACTATCTTCTGAAACACAAAGATCTGTATATGCAAGTGGGATTAGACTTACTTGGCATAACTCCAAAGGGCAGTGGGTGGAAATTACATGGAAAGAGGTTTGATTCAATTTGTAAAGAAGACTTTTCAAACAAATACTGCTTTCCCAAGATGAAATGAGCTGCTTCATGAGGTGCTGAGTTTGCCATCACTGGAGATTTTCAAGATGTTCTTGAATGATGACTCCCATCAGGCATGTTACAGAAATGATGCCTGTTTTGGGTAAAAGGTTAAACCAATGTCCTGGTAATATTCCTTTGGTTTTAAAGGACTGGTATTTTGTGAAATAATCATGGAAGTCTACTATATGTAAAGTTTTAAATGGTGTAATATATATTTAATTTACAGTTATATAAGTAAAGTATATAAATTCCTCCTGTCCTTGAGGAATTTATAATTTAGGGTGAGAAGGACAATATACAATTTAAAAGATAAATGGGATAATTTTAGGTTTTGATACAATAATCAGGCAGGGTCTCTCTAAGCAGAGATTTGAGATGTGAGACTAAATGTTGAGAAGCCAGGCAGATGAAGAGCCAAGGGAGTATATTCTAGGTATAGGAGTTGGGGTGCCAAGGCAGTGAATGAGACCGATATGTTTTAGGAACAGAGTTACTGCATAAGAACAAAGTGAATGTAGATAGAAAGGAATGAGAATAGTAACATGGGAAGAATGAAGTAGAAAGGTAGGCATGGACCACATCATAAAGGGCTTGTGGGCCAAAGGAAGGAGTTTAGATTTTATTCTAGGTGCAGTAGAAGACAGTTAAAAGATAAATAGGATATTGACGTGATTTGTATATATTTTTTTCTTTTTGATATGTAATTTAAAATTTTTTAAAACTGAAACAAGGTGTCCCTATGTTGTCCAGGCTGGTCTTGAACTCCTGGGCTCAAGCCATCTGTCCACCTTGTCCTCCCAGAGTGCTAAGATCACAGGCATGAGCCACCATGCCTGGCCCTGATTTATATTTTTAAAAGATGTTGTTGCTTTCTATATAGAGAATAGTTTCCTGGGGAGTGGGTGGGAGTAGTTCACAGAAGAGACTTGACCCATTCGAGATGGAGTAAATGGGAACCATTAGGATATGGTTTTGGAAGTAGAAGCGATAGGACTTGATGAGTTTAACCCATCAGCACTGAACACAATCTTTTCTTGAAACACTTTGAAGAAAAGTATTTCTCCTGGTTTTTTCCCTTACCTTTTTGGCTCTTCCTTTATCACTATTTTCTTTTTCCTGGCCACTCCTTATCTCCCCCACCTGTAAATATTGGAAGAATTTAGACTCAGTCTTATTTTTATCCATCATTTTTTAGTCTCACGGCATTAAATGCTGTTCATAAGCTGATGACCCAAATTTGTATCTCCAGTCTAGGTTGCTCTTAAAGAACTACCTACCTGACAGCTGCATTTAATGCCTCTGTCTAAAATGAGCTCATAATCTTCCTCTGAACCCATAAATTGCCCCATCTCTCTTCTGGCCACTCTGTTTTTTCAGTTGCTCAGACCAGAGACTCGGAAGTCTTTTTTTGTTTGTTAGTTTTTTGAGACCGAGTCTGGCTCTGTCCCCCAGGCTGGAGCGCAGTGGCGCAGTCTCGGCTCACTGCAACCTCCGCCTTTCAGGTTCAAGTGATTCTTCCGCCTCAGCCTCCCAAGTGGCTGAGACTACAGGCATGTGCCACTACGCCCGGCTAATTTTTGTATTTTTATTAGTGACAGGGTTTCACCATGTTGGCTGGGTTGGTCACAAACTCCTGATCTTAGGTGATCCACCCTCTTCGGCCTCCCAAAGTGCTGGGATTATACGCATGAGCCACCATGCCTGGCCGGAAGTCATTCTTGACTTTTATTTTTTTTTCCCTACAGTTCATATGCAAACATAGCAAGTCTTGTCAACATCTCTTTCAAAATGTATTTGGATCTAGCCACCTCTTACCATCTCCCTGGTTCAAGTCCCTGTTGTTTTTATTTTTTATTTTTGAGACAGAGTCTTGCTTTGTTTCCTAGGCTGGAGTGCAGTGGCACAATCTTGGCTCACTGCAACCTCCATCTCCCGGGTTCAATCCTTCTGCCTCAGCCTCCCAAGTAGCTGGGACTACAGGCACGTGCCACCACGCCTGGCTAATTTTTGTATTTTTAGTAGAGACAGGGTTTCACCATATTGCTAAGGCTGGTCTTGAACTTCTGACCTCATGATCCACCCCTCTCAGACTCCCAAAGTGCTGGGATTATAAGCATGAGCCACTGCGCCCAGCCAAGTCCTGATCATTACAGTAGTCTCCTAAGTGTTCTCCTTGTTTCCTTTTTGTACCAACTACCCCCAAACTGCCCCCACCACAAACCTTTGGTCTTAACACAGAATTCAGAGTTAAAATGTAGGTCAGACCATGTCATTTCTGTGCCTAAAATCCTCCTTTGGCATTATCTCTTAGAGGAAAAACTACAGCCTACAAAGCTCCACAATGACTTCACCCTCCTGTCACCCCTCTGACCTCATCTCCTACAACTCTCCCTTGCTCTGCTTCAGTCTCACTGTCCTTGCGGTTCTCACACAAATCTGGCACCATCTGGCTTTAGGGCCTTGGCACTTGCCTTCTCTTCTATTTGAAGTGTTCTTTCCCATGTAGTATGTGACATATTTCTCCAACCCAGTCCTTACTGAAATGTCACTCTCTGAGTTAGGATGTTCTTGGTCACCCTATCTTGGACTCTACCTTCTCTCAACTCTCTGGCCCTTCCCAGCTTTGTTTTTCTTAGCATTTTCCACTATTTAACATACCATATATTTTACTTATTTATATTAACTTAATTGTCTACTTTCTCCTCCCAATATTAACTCCATGAAGTCAAGGGTTTTTATTCATTCTGGTACCTCGTAGAGTTAATATTTGGAGGAGAAAGTAGAGGGTCTTTATTCTTTCCCAACACCTGATGAGTCTTATATTTACTTGAGTTCTCATGTTGAGATCTTGATATCTTAGATTTACTTGAGCTCTTAATATGTGCCAGGCACTGTTCTAAGTGTGTTGTATGTTCTTATAAGAACAAGTATTGTCATGATCTCTATTCTATAGATAATGAAATTAAGATCTCAGCTTTAGTAATTGAACCATGTTGTCAGCTAGTGGTAGAGTTGAGATTCAGATTCTGGCAGTATAGTTTGAAGGACTCAACTCTTTACTATAGCAGAGTATGTGTTACTATACTATAGCATACTAGAGCATAATAACTTCACCATAGTATAGCATAGCTTTACTATGCTGTGAAGCTTTTTCAGTGGTGTTAGAGAGATCGTCTAGGGTGAGTTCTGAAAAGAGGCAATTAGGTCAGTTAAGTGGTTGGGAAAAGAGTCTCACAAGGGATAAGACCTTGAAATCTGTTTTTGTCAGAAAAAGGTGTTTTATAGATATTAAAAGTTTATTCAGAAACATTTGGTACATTACTTTATTGCCACATAACTATATTGCTGAGCATTTTAAGTGCTGGTGGGAAATATTTAAGAGCAAGTTTTTGTTGCTGAAATGCACTTAGAGCATTCTACTATTTATTTTACCTATTTTAAATATTTAATTCAAATAGCTGGTAGTGTTTTGTTTTTGCCACTGATTTGCTACAGTAAAGGTACAAAAGTTCAGTCAGTACAATTTATAATAGGGGACTAAGCTGGAAAGAGATTCCATACCCCTCTTCCTCTGCATATTTTTATTGTCTATATTTTACTTTACTGGCAAGGAACAGTTTCTCTACCTTCAGAGTAGAGCTAACCAAAGCTAGTGTTTTTGTAAGATCCAAGGAAAAAAATGAGCTATGAATGATACTAGACCTGGAAAAATTATGAAAGGAAGATTAGTCAGGAGGAATATTAGAAGGTAATATAGAAAGAATTGCCAATTTTAGGTGTTAAAAAGTTGTTTTTTTCTTCTGTGTTTAATATTATATAATATATGTATATTTTGAGATGGTCTCGCTCTGTCACTCAGGCTGGAGTGCAGTGTCATGATCTCAGCTCACTGCAATCTCCACCTCCTGGGTTCAAAGCGATTCTCCTTCGTCAGCCTCCCGAGTGCCTGAGATTACAGGTGCCCATCACCATGCCCAGCTAATTTTTGTATTTTTAGTAGAGACAAGGTTTCACCATGTTGGCCAGACTGGTCTTGAACTCCTGACCTCAAGTGATCTGCCCGCCTCAGCCTCCCAAAGTGCTGGGATTACAGGCATGAACCACCATTCCTGGCCAAATATTGTGTAAAATATTTGATAATTATCCTGATACGGATACTTAAAGACACATAAAACTATTGGGAATTAATTGTGGAAACTTTTTACCATGTGGCAACTTTGTGAAAGCAGAATTATCATCCATGTTTTATTACATACATCTGATAAGAACTAGTCTTCTTTTCAGTATAGAGAAAATTTGACGTTAAAGTAAGTTGGCTTAGTGATTTATCTTGTGTAGCTTCCTAGTGTTCATTTTTTGGTTTAGTGGTATTTATGACTTCCTTATCTATAAGCTCTTTCTAGTTTACCATATTGATGCTGAAAATAAATTATTCCCCAAAGTGTTGAAGCTATCATGTCACATTTAATGTAGCCATAAACTTTTTAAATAAGCTTTTTAAAAATGTTATTTTCCCTCAAATTAATAATGCATGTACACAGGTTAACAAATCAAGTCATGTCAAGGCTTCTAAAGATATATATCTGACCCTTGCCTTCCCTACCACATCCCCTTTCCAATTCTCCATTCCTTAAAGGCAGTCATAAAGGCAGTCATTTTCAGCTCCTTAGCTACATGTTGCGTCTAAACTCCTATTTCTAGGTAATTTGCATGTGTAGGTATTTTTGCTTCTTCAGTTTTATTTTATTTTATTTTATTTTTTTTGAGACAGAGTTTTGCTCTTGTTGCCCAGGCTGGAGTGCAATGATGTGATCTCAGTTCACTGCAACTTCCTCCTCCCAGGTTCAAGTGATTCTCCTGCCTCAGCCTCCTGAGTATCTGAAAATACAGGCTCCTGCCACCATGCCCAGCTATTTATTGTATTTTTAATAAAGACGGGGTTTCACCATGTTGGCCAGCTGGTCTTGAACTCCTGACCTCAAGTGATCCACCCGCCTCAGCCTCCCAAAGTGCTGGGATTACAGGCGTGAGCCACTACACCTGGCTGCTTTTTTCGTTTTAGTTATTATATTGAATTTCTTCTATGGAAGATGTAGATTTAATCTTCTCTCATACCCCCATTCTTCCCTCAGCTTTACCCTTTTAATACAGTTATATCACAAATTTTGGTTAATCAATATTTTGTGTTTACATTATTATGACTACCCAAATACTATTTATATGTGAGTCACCTAAGGTACTGTGGCTATATTTCCTTTCTCAAATAATTTTTTAAATTATTTCTGAGTTTTTTCAATGGATAGAGATAAAAGATGAATATATTTAAGAAAACTTCTTGTTGACGTATTTATACATATACAGAAAGTCCCCAAAGCATAAAGGTATATTATGATGATTTTTCACAAAGTAAATACATCCATGTAACTATCACATAGATCAAGAAACATATAACATTTAAATTTTTTTAAAAAATATTAATTACCAAAGTTTTTCACCTGCTTAATTTTGTACATACGCATCGCTAATTCATTCTAAAGCTGAAGTGAATTGAAAATATCCTCTTGACATATTTAAATATAGACTGTATATAGTTTTATTTCATTTTATTCATCTTTTGAGGCTCCTTTCCTGGAACTTCTAATGTAATCTGATTGTGTTAGAATTTTCTTTTCCTCTTGTCTGTTCTCTCTTTTTGATTTCCAGTTCCTCACCTTTCTTGGTTTATCTCCTTGATTTGGGAGTGTACTATAGCTTCTTTTCAAAATATAAATGCAATGATAATTTGCATTACTGAAAATATTTTTATTCTGTCCTATACTTGAATACTATATTTTCTTTGGATAAAATTTTCAGTTTGAAATTATATTCCCTCAAAATTTTGAAAGTTTTGTTACTACGTCTTCTAGTTTTGTTACCCCTGAATATTCTGCCCTCTGTTTTCTGATATTTTGTAGACTGGGTTTTATATTTCCTTTCATGAAATTCTTGACCTTTTCTTTTCATATTCCTGGTGTTCTGAAATTTCATAATAATGTGATCTGAGGTAGGTCTTGATGCATTTATTTGGTAAACATTTAGTTGGTCTTTTCAACCTACAAACTCATGTATTTAGGGACTTACTTTTTTAAAAATAATTTCTTTAATAACTTTATTTTCTCCATTTTCTTTGTATTATTTTCGTGGCCTTTCAGACATTAAGAAAATTAAAGAAGCAGTCCAGTCCAAGAAAAGCAGTGTCCAAATAAGGGGAGTTTTAAAGTGACTTGCTTAAGGCCACACAACTGAAAGGTGGCAGGGGCTTCGTTTAGGCATGTCTACTTGATTGCGAATCTGTTTTCTTCCCTATTGTGTATTTAGTAGAAATTGGTTATCCTAGTGAAATACACACAAATAATGTTTATCTATATCAAATACTGTGTTATGTTACTAATATACATACTATATCTATTTAAAAGAAAAACTTCAGCAGGAGATAATATAGCGTATAGTTTCTAAAGTAATGTTGTTGTTTGAAGCTTTATTAGGCTCTTTAATATAATCAGACCAAACTGATCACTTTACACTATAAAAGAAGAAAAATAATTTGGATCTCACAGACTTATGTTTACAGAAAGTCTCTCTAAGAAATAGTAAATTTTATCTTTGGTACTATATGGAGATTGGGATTCTTATATTTTCTTCTGATTCAAGTCATAGTCATCTAACCAGATCTCTTATACTAGCTTGTCACTATGAATTATTTTTTAAAAATTAATTAATAAATTAATAGAGAAAGGATCTCACTTTGTTGTCCAGGCTGGTCTTGAACTCCTAGCCTCAAGAGATCCTTCTACCTTGACTATGAATTCTTAAAGCTACAGCATATATAGCTGAAGTGCTAGTTGCTGCATTATTTTTTTTTAAACTGACTTGCACCCCTAAAAAAGAAAGAGTAACAGTGTTAGAAGCTCAGAGGAGAGAGAAAGAGAAAGTGGCATCAAACAAAAGATTTTGATTTTGTATTCATGAAAATTAAGTCCTATATTTATACAATGGCTCAGTAGCTTTTAACAATCTTTAATTTTCACATTCCTCAAGAACTACAACGTCTTGAACTTTCTCCTTGATTACATGGTTTGGAACAAATCCTGAAACAACTCCCTCGAATGGTTTTATGACTGGAAAGATCTTTCTCCTTTTCTGGGTGTGTTGCTTTGTTTTGTTTTTGAGATACCATCTCACTCTATCACCCAGGCTAGAGTACAGTGGCTCAATTGCGGCTCACTGCAGCCTGTACCTTCCAGACTCAAGCGATCCTTCCCCCTCAGCCTCCCGAGTAGCTGGGACTAAAGTTGCATGCCACTGTGCTTGGCTGATTTTTTAAAAATTTTTTGTAAAGATGAGGTCTCACTATGTTGCCCAGGCTGACCTCGAACTCCTGGGCTCAAGCAGTCTTCCCGCCTCAACCTCCTAAAGTGCTGGGATTATAGGCGTGAGCCAGTATACCCAGCCTCTTTTTTAAAAAATTAGAAATAAAGTAATCAAAAGCTTTTTTCTAAAGCATCATAGTTTTAAAATATTTTAAGAAATAGACGATATTTCAAATTGATATTGGAGCACAGTGTACACAGGCCTTTGGGAAGGTAAATTTTCCTGTGAAGTGCCTTTGAGAAGGTGCATTTTACTGCTACTGATTTTGGAAAGCAGGATATTGGAGTCTGACGTGTATAAAGGTTGTTTTTTCCTGGATTTTTATTCATGTAATATTCCCTGAACAAGCACCACACTTTTATATTGAATAAAAGGTACTTTAAGGAGCCCTTTAAAATATATTAATATGTCCTTTGTATTTATTAATCTTAATAAATTTACAAGCAAAAAACAAGAAAATATCCTGCTTTCTTTTTAGATCCGTATACATTATTGATATTCAAGGCAAAACATGGAAATAGAATCGGGTTTCCTTTCAGTGTTATACATCATGGCATACATATTATGGAAATGATGTTTAAAGTGAGCTATAAAGGTTATACTGTGTTTTTCTTGGTTAATGAATCCTATGCCTGTATTTCTTTTGAACATTTAGAGAATATTTATGTGAAAGATCCTTTACATAATTAGGTTATTTCTAGTTTCTTAGGAGTAATTTCCTATGTTTGCTGTGGTCACTGACTGGTGGCCACTCTGTTAAAGGTGGGCAAGTGTATTTAGTGAAATTCGTCAGTAGCCTAGCTTCATTGAGGAGTTATACAAGAATGCTCTAAGTGTCCTGATAAATTATGGATACATTGAGGCTATTTTTTTGATTGTGACTACCAACGCCCTATGGAGTTTGCTCATTATAGCACAGGTAGGAGAATGTAGGCCTTATTTTTCTCTAGTGATTTTTGTAGCCTAAGTGGATCTCACTTCCTGCTATAATCCTGGGTGAGTCAACAGAGTTATTCCTGTCTTTGTATACAGATTATGTTGTATTATTCCTAGTTAACTGCTTCATCTAGGAAGCTCAGTTTTAGTTCCCTGTAATGCAGCAAACTCTAAACCTCAGCTTTAAGGTAAAGTATTTGCCCAGTGGAATTAGGTTTAATTACTACTCTTCATTTTGGCTTTAAGTATGTTTCCTCATCATTTCTGGCACCTGAAAACTTCTCTTTTTTACTCTAAAATTTAGTGATGTTGTTTTAAAATTTGTCTTTTTTAAACTTACGATTACATCAAATTCTGTATGTTTACAGAAAGAGGGAGTAACTTCTGTATCTGTGCATTTTGACTGAAGTCATAGTTGCTTGCCTTTACAGAATTAACATAATTGAGAATGTTTCCCTAAATCCTTGTTCATCTGTGTAGAAATTGACTTAAGATAGGTACTCAGATCTGTTTATATGCTATATATAAATTGCATTTTCTAGTAGTTGCATACTCATAACTATATGTATAACTATCCAATTTATTGATCTTATATCTTCATTAATTAGAATACTAGGCAAAGTAAGACAAACATGCATATTAGAATTGAAAACATGCAAGGACGGGAATCATATAAGCATAAAATATGAAGCTCCTAGTTGTGAAATCATTTAATTGCTTAGACTAGGTGAAATTGATGAAATTACTATTTTATGCAGTCTATTCTGTACCTTAAATTTATTACGTTGGAAGAATTATATACAAATATGAATCATCTTTTATTATGTTTAACTTACAGCATTGCTTTATAGTTTTGGATTTTACTAGCAAGAACTATATCTGTGAACTTAAACATTATATTTAAAAAAGAAAGAACAATAACTCGTATGTGTGATAATCAGCTTTGACAACTTGTTCTGGGAAATAGAAAAGTAAACTGGTGCGACTCAACTCAAATACAAGGTTCTCTGCCCTATTACAGACACTGAAAATCCCTAGAAACAGAAACATGAGTAAAAATTACCTAGTACTTTAAGAAATATGCCCTGGGATAGATACTTAGTGTATTTATAGATTTTTTTAAAAGTAGGCCATTTCTTTTGATAGTGACTGTAATGATTAAATAAAACATTTCAAGAAATGTGACCAGTTTTTACCCAAGAGAAAACAGAATATTCTGTTGCTTTTGTATATGAAGTCAACTTGCAACATTTTTCTAGTGCAAGTGAAAGCAGAGGATCTTACCGTAATGTTAACCTCTTTGACTGCTAAAGTGAGGGCCAAATAGTAGTTTCTAAAAACTAAAAAAAATACAAATTGCATATATTGTCTAATTTTGAATTATCTGACTCTTTTTTTTGCAATATAAGCTTTCAATGCTTTTTTCCTACTTTTTATTTAGTGTAAATAAGTTATTGAATTAACTTGTTTAACAACATATTAAGATCATTTTGTTTAAATATAAGACTTGTATAATTTTTGAACTTTTATCTGATTTAAGTAACCTGTACATACATAAAATGATTTTTATATTACATTTAAAACTGCATAGCTATGAAGATAATGTGTTCTAGGTATTATATGGCCAATTCTCAAGTCCACTTTTAAAATACATAAAAAAGTCATTATTTTGATTTGAAATGGAATATTTATTAAATTCTAACATAGTAACAATTATAACTTTGAAAGTATCTAACCTATCTACATAGGTTGTATTTAAATGATGCTGATTTAAATTTTTCAAGCTATCAATTAAATGGTAACCCTTATGTTAAATGGTGTAACTTAAGTATTTTTAATGTACTAATTGAGATATTATAAAGGTTAGTAAGTACTTCGATATTTTATGGTAGCCCTTTCACAAGATTATTTTCTAATTTTTTAAATTTTAGGAGAGTCTAGTAAACAACAATGAAGCAATTAAGACCATTATAGCAAATTATCTCAGATTTTTAAGGTTATATGTATGTGTCAAATTCGGGTATAAGCTGCTTTTCAGAGTTAACTATAAAAATGTTCTCTGAAGTAAGCACATTCATAGTGTCTATAAAAGAAATAATTTTAGATTTGTTTTTACATCTGACTTTCTAGTATTTCTAAAATGAGAGCTTACTTTTTAAAAGACTTAAAAATTTTTTCTTTTCTCTGAAGTTGATTTTTATTACAGTAGTCTATTTTCAAGAGCTTTATACCCAGATCCCAGTCAGCATGTCAGTAATATATGTGAACAAATCAGCTACCGGTACCCCTGTCCAAATCTGAGTAAAACAAGTAACCCTCATTATTTGTTGAGCGATTTTTAAATGTACCAGTATAACCAGATTTCAGTCTATGGATACCTCATATTAAAAGGTACAAAAAAGAGTCGTTTATTTACCTTTCTGTCTTCTTCCTTTTGTTGGTTTTCCACCTGCCGTGTTGGAGTCCTGCCTTTGAGAGAAAATCTGAACATCTCATGTAATGTTTTGAGCAAATTATCTAAATCTCTATCTTATAGGGCACAGGCTAATTTCTGTATAGTTTTCATGTTGTTAATTGAGAGCCAAATAATGAAGTCAAATAAGAGATAAAGTTGTACTTTTGCTGTTAATAGCAAGTGAAAATAGATTGCTTACTTCACACCTGGAGAATCCGGTTCTGCCTGTTAGATGCCTGTTCTTTAGATTAAAGGAAGATCATTTTCATTGGAGCTAGTTGGTAACAGGAAGTCCTCGTTAAACTGCCTACGTAGAGTATTTGGCATTGGATCTGCAAATTTAGTCGTACGTTATATATGTAATATATTATTCTAAGAAAAAGGATTTGTATTTAAACAAAGGTTACTTTCTTTTCTATAGATATCAAAACTTGCTAAAAATATAGAATTAAATAGGAATGAAAAGAAGCTTGGTGTAAAGGCTTTTTTTATTCCATTTACTTTAACATGGTTGAAATCTGTCCTATTTTAGGAAGTCCCATAAGAGCTTAGCTCATAAAATCATAGAATTTCAGAAGGGAAACATCCAGGAAAGAGCTCATGTCTGTAAAGCATTCATCCCACTTTACTTTTAATTTTTTTTTTTTTTTTTTTTACTTTTTATTATGCCTGCTGTTTTTATTTTAAAATAAATTTTATATAGAACTAAAGTTATCCAGCAATATATGTTAAATCATTTATTTTGTCAATATAACAACTCAAAATTAATTTATACCAGAGGGAAATGTTTATAGGAAGAATTAGAAATGAAAATCTCTCTTGTACTACCAAATTTCAGACCCATTTTTTCTACCTGACTTGTTACTGTTTGAAGGCAAGAAGGTCATTGCTGTATCTATCAAAATCATT
>NW_012101765.1:3011886-3014630 GCF_000951045.1 Mandrillus leucophaeus
ATGGGGTTTTACCATGTTTGCCAGGCTAGTCTCGAACTCCTGACCTCAGGTGATCCACCTGCCTCAGCCTCCCAAAGTTCTGGGATTATAGATGGAGCCACCACGCCCGGGCAATCACATTTATATTTATTCTTTGTTTTAATAGTTCTACTTCCTGGAATCTGTACTCAAAATGAGAAATAACTCCTTTGCACACCTACTTTTTATAGCACTCTTTGTAAAAACAATACACTGGAAACACAAAAGTCCTTCAGCATAGAACTGGCTGAGTAAATAATGAAACATTCAAAGGGAAGCATTTTGCAATTATAAAAAATAATGAAGATTTTGTTATACTGCTTCAGGGTACTTTCAAAATTTACCTTTCTGTTAAAAGCATGCTGCGTAAGAATATATATATAAAATACACTAACTTTTAGGAAGAAAGGAAGGGTAGATATAAATATTGTATATATACACAAATACATAAACAGTCAATAGCATTGAATATCTATAGTGCCCAAATTATGGTCCTTAAAATACCATTTTCTCCATATGCTTGTTTATATTTTCAAAAAGAAATAATGGGAGGATGAACTAAACACGAATGAAAATGGTTACCTATAGGAGAAGGGAAGGAAAAGGCAAAGAGATGGCAAATAGTTCTTCTGATTGTACCTTGTTTTTATAATTCTGAATTTAGAACCATATAAATTTTTTTTTATTTTTATTTTTTGAGACAGGGTCTCACTCTGTCACCCAGGCTGGAGTGCAGTGGCACAATCTCGTCTCACTGCAACCTCTGCCTTCTGGGTTCAAGAAATTCTCATGCCTCAGCCCCCCGAGTAGCTGGGATTACAGGTGCGCACCACCACGCCTGGCTCATTTTTTTTTTTTTTCCTGTATTTTTAGTAAAGACAGGGTTTCACCATGTTGGCCAAGCTGGTCTTGAACCCCTGACAAATGATCCACCCTCCTCGGCCTCCCAAAAGTGCTGAGATTACAGGCGTGAGCCACGACACCTGGCCAATATAAATATTTTAGAAATTAAATCTTAAAACAAATACACAAACTATCTGTAAAATGCAAAAGCACCTAGAAAGAAATGAACCTAGGTATATATCTAGGTGATGGCAAAACTACACAGAGAAGTATTGTTTTAAGTAATTTTAAAACAGTATTATTGACTCTGCATCTCTAGTGGGATATAGCGTAGAGACAAAAATAATTACAAAGATATGTTAACCTGCACTTGGTAGTCTTATATTTAGTAAAAATATTGATATTATTATGTTGAAATTCCTATATATAGTTGGGTAAAACAAATAATATTATTAGAAACTGTAGTTTTCAGCATAAGTAAAAAGAGATACAAATAACATCTAAGGCCGGGCACAGTGGCTCATGCCTGTAATCCCAGTACTTTAGGAGGCTGAGGCAGGAGGATTGTTTGAGCCTAGGAGTTTGAGACCAGACTGGGAAACATAGTGAAACCCCATCTCTGCTAAAATAAAATAAAATAAAAAACACATTCGAACACTAGCTGGGCATAGTGGTATGCGCCTGTAGTCCCAGCTACTTGGGAGGCTGAGGTGGGAGGATGGCTCGAGCTTGGGAGGTAGAGGCTGACATCACACCTCTGCACTTCAGCCTGGGCAACAGAGTGAGACCCTGTCTCAAAGAAATAAACAAAAACAAGATTTAAGAAGCTCAGTAAAACTTGGTAGTTGATTTGAAATGAAAAAAATCAGCATGAATGCACGATTAGATTTTTTTTCTATTTCCTAGCTTTGTGCACTGAAAGGGCCTAGAAGCAGTAGTAAGTCAATAGCAAATGTATATCTATAACTCCTAGGTTTTGGTCTTTAAAATGCCATTTTCCACTGAAAAGATCAAGGCTTCTTAGGGAAATGGATGATTGCGAGTCTGGAACCTTGTTTGATAGTGGAACACAAAGAAGCTATCAAAGACTGTTGGAGTTGTACCAAAAGGGTCCAAGAGCCGACCTGAAGGGGACTCCCACCGCCTCAAAATGGGTACCTTTGAGCCTTAAAAAGAGCAATAACTGAAACAAATTAGTTCATAATGATGCCTCTCAAAATAAGAAAAAGCACCAAAAAGCCCAAATAGCCAAAGCAGTCCTAAGCAAAAAGAACAAAGCTGGAGGCATCTTATGTGACTTTAAATTATATTACAAGGTTACTGTAACCAAAGTAGCATGGTACTGGTATAAAAATACATGAATAGATGAGTGGAAAAGAATAGAGAATCCAGATGATGGGTACAGTGATGCTGGGAAAAGTGGATTGCCATATGCAGGAGAATGAAACTGGAATCCTGTCTCCCACCATCTACAAAAATTAACTCAGGTGGATTAAAGACTTATGGGTAAGACCTGAAAAATACTAGAAGAAAACTTTGATGAAACTCTTCTGGACATTGGTCTAGGCAAAGAATTCATGACTAAGACCTCAAAAGCAAAAGCAACAAAACCAGGAATAGACGAATGGGACTTAATTATTAAGCAAAAACTTCTGCACAGCAAAAGAAGTAATCAACGGAGCAAACAGCCTGCAGAATGAGGGAAAATATTTGCAAACTATTCATCCTAGAGGGGACTAATATCGAAAATTTACAAAGAAATCAACAACAATACCACATAACAAAAAACTCCATTAAAAATGTGCAAAAGACATGAATAGTCATTTTTCAAAAGAAGACACACAGCCAAGAAGCATATGAAAAAATGCTCAATATCCCTAATC
>NW_012101765.1:3016265-3019389 GCF_000951045.1 Mandrillus leucophaeus
TTTTTTTTTTTTTCCTGTATTTTTAGTAAAGACAGGGTTTCACCATGTTGGCCAAGCTGGTCTTGAACCCCTGACAAATGATCCACCCTCCTCGGCCTCCCAAAAGTGCTGAGATTACAGGCGTGAGCCACGACACCTGGCCAATATAAATATTTTAGAAATTAAATCTTAAAACAAATACACAAACTATCTGTAAAATGCAAAAGCACCTAGAAAGAAATGAACCTAGGTATATATCTAGGTGATGGCAAAACTACACAGAGAAGTATTGTTTTAAGTAATTTTAAAACAGTATTATTGACTCTGCATCTCTAGTGGGATATAGCGTAGAGACAAAAATAATTACAAAGATATGTTAACCTGCACTTGGTAGTCTTATATTTAGTAAAAATATTGATATTATTATGTTGAAATTCCTATATATAGTTGGGTAAAACAAATAATATTATTAGAAACTGTAGTTTTCAGCATAAGTAAAAAGAGATACAAATAACATCTAAGGCCGGGCACAGTGGCTCATGCCTGTAATCCCAGTACTTTAGGAGGCTGAGGCAGGAGGATTGTTTGAGCCTAGGAGTTTGAGACCAGACTGGGAAACATAGTGAAACCCCATCTCTGCTAAAATAAAATAAAATAAAAAACACATTCGAACACTAGCTGGGCATAGTGGTATGCGCCTGTAGTCCCAGCTACTTGGGAGGCTGAGGTGGGAGGATGGCTCGAGCTTGGGAGGTAGAGGCTGACATCACACCTCTGCACTTCAGCCTGGGCAACAGAGTGAGACCCTGTCTCAAAGAAATAAACAAAAACAAGATTTAAGAAGCTCAGTAAAACTTGGTAGTTGATTTGAAATGAAAAAAATCAGCATGAATGCACGATTAGATTTTTTTTCTATTTCCTAGCTTTGTGCACTGAAAGGGCCTAGAAGCAGTAGTAAGTCAATAGCAAATGTATATCTATAACTCCTAGGTTTTGGTCTTTAAAATGCCATTTTCCACTGAAAAGATCAAGGCTTCTTAGGGAAATGGATGATTGCGAGTCTGGAACCTTGTTTGATAGTGGAACACAAAGAAGCTATCAAAGACTGTTGGAGTTGTACCAAAAGGGTCCAAGAGCCGACCTGAAGGGGACTCCCACCGCCTCAAAATGGGTACCTTTGAGCCTTAAAAAGAGCAATAACTGAAACAAATTAGTTCATAATGATGCCTCTCAAAATAAGAAAAAGCACCAAAAAGCCCAAATAGCCAAAGCAGTCCTAAGCAAAAAGAACAAAGCTGGAGGCATCTTATGTGACTTTAAATTATATTACAAGGTTACTGTAACCAAAGTAGCATGGTACTGGTATAAAAATACATGAATAGATGAGTGGAAAAGAATAGAGAATCCAGATGATGGGTACAGTGATGCTGGGAAAAGTGGATTGCCATATGCAGGAGAATGAAACTGGAATCCTGTCTCCCACCATCTACAAAAATTAACTCAGGTGGATTAAAGACTTATGGGTAAGACCTGAAAAATACTAGAAGAAAACTTTGATGAAACTCTTCTGGACATTGGTCTAGGCAAAGAATTCATGACTAAGACCTCAAAAGCAAAAGCAACAAAACCAGGAATAGACGAATGGGACTTAATTATTAAGCAAAAACTTCTGCACAGCAAAAGAAGTAATCAACGGAGCAAACAGCCTGCAGAATGAGGGAAAATATTTGCAAACTATTCATCCTAGAGGGGACTAATATCGAAAATTTACAAAGAAATCAACAACAATACCACATAACAAAAAACTCCATTAAAAATGTGCAAAAGACATGAATAGTCATTTTTCAAAAGAAGACACACAGCCAAGAAGCATATGAAAAAATGCTCAATATCCCTAATCATCAGAGAAATGCAGATTAAAACCACAATGAAATACCATCTCACACCAGTCAGAAGTTTTAGCTGTTACAAAAAAGTTAAAAAATAACAGAAGTTCGCGAGATTGTGTAGAAAAGGGTATGCTTATACATTCTTGGAATGTAAATTAGTACAATCACTATGGAAAACAATACAGAGATTTTTTTTTTTTTTTTGAGACGGAGTCTCGCTCTGTCGCCCAGGCTGGAGTGCAGTGGTGCGATCTCGGCTCACTACAAGCTCTGCCTCCTGCATTCACGCCATTCTTCTGCCTCTGTCTCCCGAGTAGCTGGGACTACAGGCGCCTGCTACCAAGCCCGGCTAATTTTTTGTATTTTTAGTAGAGACAGGGTTTCACCGTGTTAGCCAGGATGGTCTCGCTCTCTTGACCTTGTGATCCGCCTACCTTGGCCTCCCAAAGTGCTGGAATTACAGGCGTAAACCACCGCGCCCGGCCAGTATGGAGATTTCTTAAAGAGCTAAAAAAAGAACTACCATTCAGTCTTGCAGCCTCACTACTGGGTATCTATCCAAAGGAAAAGAAATTATTATACAAGAAAAGATATCTGAACTCAGATATTTATCACAGCATTATTCACAGTAGCAAAGATACGGAGTCAACCTAAATGTCCTTCCATGGATGATTAAAGAAAATGTGTGTGTGTGTGTGTGTGTGTGTATGTGTGTGTGTGTGTGTGTGTTTTGTACATACATACAATGGAATACTCTCAACTATTTAAAAAACATGTGTTTTCCAGCAACGTGGATGGAGCTGGAGGTCATTTTTTGAAGTGAAATAATTCAGAAACAGTTAACTATAGCATGTTCTCACTTATAAGTGGAAGTTAAATAATGTGTGCACATTGACATGGAGTGTGGATTAATAGACATTGGAGACTTGGACGGGTGGGAGGGTGGAAGGGGAGTTAGAGATGAGAAATTAATGTCTATAATGCACATTATTAAGCTTGTGGTTACACTGAAAACCCAGACCTCACCACTATGCAATATATCACCACTATGCAATACGTTTACATAACAAAACTGCACTAATAATCTTTAAATTTATAGGATTTTTTTTTAATCAACCTGATTACCTTTGGAGGTTGCTATGCCATCAATGCATTATTTTGACAATTAGGAAATAAGGGCAAGGGATCAAACATTTATCTTGACTTTGTGAGTTTTAAGAGTCAACCAAGTAGTTGGTGAAAGCTTTTTTTTTTTT
>NW_012101765.1:3025434-3047401 GCF_000951045.1 Mandrillus leucophaeus
ATGTTCTCACTTATAAGTGGAAGTTAAATAATGTGTGCACATTGACATGGAGTGTGGATTAATAGACATTGGAGACTTGGACGGGTGGGAGGGTGGAAGGGGAGTTAGAGATGAGAAATTAATGTCTATAATGCACATTATTAAGCTTGTGGTTACACTGAAAACCCAGACCTCACCACTATGCAATATATCACCACTATGCAATACGTTTACATAACAAAACTGCACTAATAATCTTTAAATTTATAGGATTTTTTTTTAATCAACCTGATTACCTTTGGAGGTTGCTATGCCATCAATGCATTATTTTGACAATTAGGAAATAAGGGCAAGGGATCAAACATTTATCTTGACTTTGTGAGTTTTAAGAGTCAACCAAGTAGTTGGTGAAAGCTTTTTTTTTTTTTAAGCAAGAATCCTGCTAGTAAATGCAGAAGGAATATGGAACTAGAAAAGTTACTGTTTCATAAACTTTGGTAAAATAATAGAATTAAGTAAAGGTCATCAATGGCTGCTAAAATCATTAAGTGAAAGATTAATCAAGAACTTTATTTTGGATGGATCAGGCTAAATGTAAATCCCATAATTTTATACCACTAAAACAGGACATTATATAAAAGTGATATTATATGCCTCCCTGAATACAAGCACCACCTACGAAATATGCTTGCCAGAAAGATTTCATCTGAAACTCATCCAGCTTCTTACCACCAGATATGGGAAATATAGGATACGTATGTTAAATAAGTGTATAAGGAAGGTATTAGCCAAATCCCAAATATGGGAAATTCTAAAGAAAAATTACAAATAAATGTCATGGGAGGAAAAGAGTTGTGGGGGTGGTAGCAGGGAGGGCAGGTGTAATACGGATTCAAAAAGAGGTAAGTGATAAGTAATGCATATTGGATCTGAATTTAAACATAACGCTTGTAAAATGATACTGGAGAATATTGAGTAAATCGAGTAATGTTGAAGACTTACTGTTAATTTTGTTAGGTGTAATAGTGGTATCATGGTAATGATTTTTTAATATCTGGGTGAAGTAATGTGACTCAGGCAGCAAAACAGAAGGTATGTAGATGTAATGGTAATTTGGGAAATACAAAAAAGAAGTTATATAGATAAGCAAGAATGACAGAGTTTCGATAATTTCTAAGGGTTTCGTCTTAGTCTATACTTAATTTTTTTTTTTAACCTAAAGAGTCTGTCAAACTTTGAGCAAGGCAGTATTTTATTAAACTTTTAAATCTGTGTTTTATAATTAAATAGTGGTATATTGTGGTAAATCCTGTTTTTCTGTAGTATATTTTGTTTTTTCATTTTGTCGGTGTCCAGTTTGTCTCTAATTGAGTACAATCTTTTTTTTTTTTTTTTAATTCCCAGTGCTTTGCCAAGTCAATTAGAAGTGGCCTTGGGTCTTCAGTAAATTGTACATTTATATGGACACATTCACACATTGTAATTGTAGATAAGCTCAAATATTACAAATTCAGAATAAATATTTGGGCATTTAAAACATTACAGTTTATATTTTAAGAAGGTAAGAATATAATTTATGGGTGTGACCTGGGGAAATTAGTCCTCTTCTTTTTCTGTTTCGTAGCTTTATTGTTGGCATATTGATCTGTTGTTTGCTTTCTTGACACTTCTCTTTATTTGATTTTCCTTTTATAGGCCAGTAGTTACAAACTGTTTTAGCAATAATAAAGGAAAAATGACAAAATTGGTACTAAAACATTTTAAGAAACTAGTGTGTTCTGTAATCAGTAGATTTAAAACTTGGGAATCAAAGAATGTGGTCAGGCCAGGCATGGTGGCTGACTTCTGTAATCCCAGCACTTTGAGAGGCTGAGGTTGGCAGATCACTTGAGGTCAGGAGTTCAAGACCAGCCTGGCCAAAATGGCGAAACCCAGTCTCTACTACAAACACAAAAAATTAGCCACGCGTGGTGGCACACACCTGTAGTCCCAGCTACTCTGGAGGCTGAGATAGGAGAATCACTTGAACCTGGGGGGCGGAGGTTGCAGTCAGCTAAGATTGCACCTCTGTACTCCAGTCTGGGTAACAGAGTGAGACTCAGTCTCAAAAAAAAAAAAAAAAAAGAAGAATGTGTTCAGAATATCTTTAAGTTTCCATCCAATTATGTATATGCTGTATAAAAGTACTTTATTTATCTTTTAGGTTGGCAAACAAACAAGATAAAGAAGGAGCGTTAGGAGAAGCTGATGTCATTGAATGTCTATCTCTGGAAAAATTGGTCAATGAGCACAAGTGCCTCTGTCAGATAGTAAGGTCTTTTTTTTTTTTAATTTTAATTTTTTGTCCTTTCAAATAGATTCAGTATAACTTGGTTTTTATAAAAGTGATAGCAGTTAAAAGACAATCTTTTCAAAGAATTTTTTGTAACCTATGAAATCACACTCCCACTTTTCTGTTGATATAACTTAATACCATAATATTTGTTGTCTGTTTCATTGTTATTTCCATGAACCATCTCTCCATGATTTCAAGGAGCTTCCCATTTGCATTTTAAGATATTGCTGATAGGATCTGTGCACTGTGCCAACACATCATAGTATGACATTTGTAATGGGAAAGAAAAGTGTAAATACAACATTTAAACATATGAGAGATTCATAATTAATTTTGAAAAATTATATTGCTGGGCATGGTGGCTCATGCCTATAATCCCAGCACTTTGGGAGGCTGAAGGGGGCAGATTGCTTGAGCCCAGGAGTTTCAGACCAGCGTAGGCAACATAGTGAGACCCTAGCTCTACAAAAAATACAAAAACTAGCTGGGTGTGGGGGTGTGTGCCTGTAGTCCCAGCTACTTGAGGGGGCTGAAGTGGGAAGACCACTGGAGCCTGGGAGGTTAAGGCTGCAGTGAGTTCTGATCCAGCCACTGCACTCCAGCTTGGGCAACAGAATGAGACACTGTCTCTAAAAAACAGAAAAAGAAAAGATCAATCATATCAGGAGAGATGTCATACAGTCTTAAGGAAGATCCACAGTGGATTTAATAATTTATCTTGGTTTCAAAAAACATTAGGCTGTCAATCTTATGGATGTTTACTGCTGTAGATTTTAGTATAAGGAATTAAAACTTCTTGGCATTTTTAATAAATAGACGTGTTTTTTTATGGCAATTAAATTTTTTCTTCTAATATTGTAAGTGGCACTGTCACCCTCTTTATAATATCTCACATAGCGTACAGATGTTATCTGTAAAATATTTTAAGTCCTATATACTAATGTTAATAATCATTGCAATGCTATGTTTTGGAAGTTAAATAAGCAGATGCTTCATATCATTAACTTAAATAGCTTAATTTTGATTTGCTATTAATTATACTTAATAGTTTATGAATAGATTTGTGTGGAGACCTTTTAATCTTTTAGTCAAATAAATTTCTGTTTTAGGAACCATGTTCAGCAATCTCGGGGTATGGAAAGAAAATTGACAAGTCCATTAAAAAAGGCCTTTTTTGGCTGCTACATGTTATTGCAAGAGACTTTGATGCCTTAAATGAACGCATCCAAAAAGATACAACAGAACAGCGTGCTCTTGAGGAACAAGAGAAACAAGAAAGAGCTGAACGAGTGCGAAAATTACGAGAAGAAAGGTAAGTAGATTAATTTTGCACCACGGTGCATTTGAAGAATCAAAAACATAAGAATTTGATGAATTAGTTGTTAGTTTTATCTGTTCAGTTTCTTCTTTCTATATGAAGGAAGACACTAGGTAAATTTTGTATTTCTATGGATCTTTTTCTATACAAGTTTGGGTGGTAGATTCCTAATTTTTCTGGAGGTTGTATAGTAGTTAAATTTACTCCTTATGTAACCATTGCCTTCCAGAGTTTAAAATTTTTATCTCTGATTTCTTATGGGTATCTTTAGTGCAGTGGTTCTCAATGCACAGGGTAGTTTTTAACATTTGTCAGTGTCTGGAGACATTTTTAGTTTTCACCACTAGGGGGAGGGGTGGAGTACTACTCGGCATCTGTTGGGTAGAGGCCAGGGATGCAGCTGAACGTCCTATGACAAATAGGACAGTCTCCCACAACAAAGAATTATCAGGCTTAATATGTCAATAACGTTGAGACTGAGGAACCTTTTTAGTTTCAGCAAGGATAGAAGGTGAGCTGCTAGAGAATCATTCAACTCAAGCAAAATCTGATCCAAAGTTGCTTTCCATCTGGCCTTCTGTGTAGTTTAACATAATTGTAGCCCAGTGGGCAAGAACCTACTACCCTTGGTGACCCCATTATGAGGAGCTTTCTTATACTGTGAAGGAAATCCTCTGATAACATATTTTTCATGTAATTCATCGATAGGACTTAAATAAATATTTGTAGAAATGACTCTCTATCCCCAAGTGCTCCATAATATGAGCATGCCATTCATCAGGGATCTCTTTATATAAAAAACAGATTAGAGTGAATGATTTTGGCAGCTGTTGATACAAGGTTTTAGTTCCTGTGAGAATCTGTTTTTTTCTTAGTATCTATTTTTATCATATAAAGCTCAGTACAACCAATCATGCATGTAAGTATACCTTTTATATATAATATTTATAAAAATTAAATATATGGCCATACTTATGTGAAAACTCCTTTCCCTCCACTAAGAAAATAAAAATAGAAGCAACAAATTGAGTTGGATAAAAGAAATCTAATGTTAGTAACTTTTTAAATGTTTTTGCCTTTTCCATAATGATATTCTATATTCTAGATCATGTTATGGCAGGCTTTTCCGGTACTCCTTACCCTTTCTTTCTTTCTCCTTATCCATGCCAGTTGTGGTCTGAGACCTCTCCTCTTGAGGAGACCTCTCCTGTTGAGCCAGTATTCCATAATGAAAAGTAAATTGACATTCGGAGACGGGTGATTAAAAACAACCTTTTTACTTCACTAAATCCAATCTAATTGGTTCAGATAGTCATTTGTAGTGTTTGAAAAACAGTAAAACATGCGAAGTAAAAATAATATATTAATACTGTATTCCTGAATTTGCTTACTAATAAATAACATTAATAACAATGGCTATCTTGTGAGAAATTTCATTCACAGAGTGGTCTCACATATATTACTTTATCTGACCCTTGAAACAGCTCTCTGAAGTGGTTATTTTTATTCACATTTGTGGGAAAGCTAAGGCTCAAAGATCCAGGTGCAAAGTGACAGAAGTAGTAAATTGCAAATCTCCAAATCTTGGCTTCCTAGATTCATAATAAAAGGATATGTATTTCCATCTACAACACAGCTAGTAAATATTATGGTAATGAACATTTACATTGCTATACCGTACTTACAGTCCAGTTAAAAATCCACAATATTTGTATTTCTTTTTTTTTTTCTTCTGGTCTTTGGCTGCTCATCTTTTTTTTTTTTTTTTTTTTTTTTTTTTTTGAGATGGAATTTTGCTTTTTGAGATGAAATTTTGCCCAGGCTGGAGTGCAATGGCACAATCTTGGCCTACTGCAACCTCCATCTCCTGGGTTCAAGCGATTCTCCGGCGTTAGCCTCCTGAGTAATTGGGATAACAGGCATGCGCCACCACACCCAGCTAATTTTGTATTTTCAGTAGAGACAGGGTTTCACCACGTCAGTTAGGCTGGTCTTGAACTCCTGGCCTCGTGATCCACCCACCTCAGCCTCCCAAAGTGCTGGGATTACAGGCGTGAGCCACCACGCCCGGCCAGCTGCTCATCTTAATAACATTATTCATCATATATGGAACAACATTAACTATAAATCACAGAGATAGTAAATGTTCAGTGGTAACTGATATGGAAATACTTATTTAATCTGAATGATACATATGGTAACTTATTTTTATAGCCACTCAACACTATTATGGAAGTTATCTAGTTCAAATATGATATACAACTTGATAAAATATTTTATATTACTACTCTGTCATATACTTCTATAGAATCAAACTATAGATATTCTAGTCTTTTATTCTTTTATACTAAATAAGAAACATGTTTATGCAAAAGTGAAAACATAGGTTGAGTTGAAGGAATGTTTTCCAAGTTTTATAAGAGAAGACTTGGCCCTTAAGAGTTAATAAGAATAATTACTATTTGTTAACACCAGTAAAGAGGACAGCATTGATTTTGGAGGGTAATTAATAAGTTGATCAGTAATACCCTTGGCACATGGAAGAATAATTACACTGTTGATATTAAGAAGTCAGTCATAAGAAATGTCATTTTTATCAGTATTTTTAAAAAATGAAGTGATTAGTCTTCACATAGTGGGGAAGAAGCCTCTTGCCTGCATAAGGATTTTTGAAATGCTCTCAGTAATTGAAAACCATGTCTAGATATTTAAATTACTACATGTAATAGCCTTATACCTATTGCAGTTTTCTTAAACATGGTTCAGCACTTTCTCAAAGGTAATTTCAATTATTTTTCCTCAAACAATAGGAAACAAAATGAACAAGAGCAGGCTGAACTTGATGGAACCGGTAGTCTGGCTGAATTGGACCCAGAACCAACAAATCCTTTCCAGCCAATAGCATCTGTAATCATTGAGGTATGAATGATGGCAAATGGAATTTCTGTATCTTAAGTTATACGTTGGAACTTGGAAAAGAAGGTGGAAAGTTGGGAAAGGAGGCAGGGAAACAGAAGTGTTTCTTCAGAGAGATTATTTCTATAAGAAATTGGAGATGAGAGACTGATGAAAGGTTTACTGCTTTGTCTTACTGTTAAATTACCTTTGACTCTAGTGTAAAAGGGGGAATATGACTTCAGAATTAAATGACAATAAATAAAAGTTGACTGTAGCAATTATTGTAGTTGCTGTGTTGATAAATCTATTTTGTCATTTATTTCATATAGTAATAATATATTTACTCTTACTTACATTTTCTGTGTTTCCGTATTGCTGTTACTGCCCATTTGTAATATTTATTTAGAATGCATTAGAGTACATAAACAATTTTCTGTTTTTCCAAGATACTTAAGGATGTTTGAAACTGCAATAAATTCTCCTGTATCTGAACATCATTTATTTCCATTTTAAATCAGAAATTTTACCAACATTAATTTGTAGATTTTAATTATGGAGAAGTTAAGGGGTTGTATGTGTGTGCGTATGTGTATCTGTGTCTTTGTTTTCATTTTCTGCTCATGTCCAGAGTTTGCATTGGCTCTGCTTTTATGGCTGGCGGCAGCCATGCCTCTTCTGAGGCAGTGCTTCCTAAACCTTAGGCTGACGTCCTGGTCCTGCCTGTGTATTCCCCATTCCTCTTCCCCTGTCACTGCCCCCTTCCACACAGGTGCTCATCTGGAAAGGTGGATGATTGTTTAAATTTCCTTGGGGCTGCTACTGAGGAGGGAGGCAGCTCCGCAGGTAAGAAGATGATTGGATAGTTTTGGTATTGCTTTATTTTGCAAAATAGTTGGTAATATGAGACATTTGTTTTTAAGTTGCTTGGATACCAGGAGGTTTAATTGTATTCAATCTTTCATTAACCTCATTGCATTCACCCTAAATATGTGCTTTTCTAATTATAGTAAGACCATCTTAATAGCATGAGCTATTGTTTTGTCTCCATTCTATCAGATATTATATTTGTCAAGTTTTGTTTTATGTTCTTTTAAAAATATTGAGAGAGAAGAGGTCAAGTTGTGCTTTTTACTTTGAAACCTCAGTTATTCTGATGTATAATAAGGCTTGCTTTATAAATAATGGCTAATTATTTTATAGTACCATGGGTATAAATTATGTAGAAGGCTCTAGTGCTTCTCCCAGCACCGTGTTTTCCACAATGTATAGAAGTGAATAATAGTGGTGTACGACATAGTATATCACATACAGGAAGTTCTCAAATTAATAAGTGGCATGGGGAAAGTACACTTATGCTTTGAAACTATAATAATTTCGAGAAGATGGTCAGTAAAGAAATAAAAACAAATTAGCTATATATATATATATATATATATTTTTTTTTTTTTTTTAAACATACCGATTTTCTTTTTTTCCCCACAAAACTTTTTTAGCATGTTTCTTGGTACAGAAGCACCTAACATTTTTTTGATTATTACCGCGGATAATTAAAATGGTGAGATATTGGAAGGTATTGGTTCTAGAAGAGACAGACAGATCAATGGAACAAATAGTAATAAACCTAATTATGTATGAGCATTTTAGTACAAGATAAAGATAACATTTCAAATCTGAGAGAAAAGAATAATAGAACAACTTAACCATTTAGAAGAAGGAAAATTATTGAATATTGTATACCCAGTTAAATTCCAAAAGTATCAAAAATTTAAATATGTTTTAAAAAGTGAAAGTCTTCAAGTTACTAGTAGATAATATAGTTAAGTCTTTATATGTGCTTGGAGGAGGAAAACATTTCAAAGCAGGACAGTCAAGCCCCAAATCATAAAGAAAAAAGGCAGATAGATCTTGTATTACCCAATTTTAAAAGAGCTGTTCTACAAAGTTAAAAAGCAAAAATGAAAAGAAAGAAACTCTAGTGAAAAATAGAACACATAGTCTCATGTGGCTCTGTGACTAGTCCTAGTGACACGTATGCACAAAATAACTCTTACAAATTACTATGAAAATAATGAGAATCTAATAGAAAAGTGGGCATTGGGTTACCAAAGACAGTTTCCTAAAAAAAACATTTAAAATGTCAATAAGTGGCTGGGCGTGGTGGCTCACGCCTGTAATCCCAGCACTTTGGGAGGTCGAGGTGGGTGGATCATGAGGTCAGGAGTTCAAGACCAGCCTGGCCAAGATGGTGAAACCCCGTCTCTACTAAAAAATACAAAAAATTAGCCGAGCATGGTGGCACGTGCCTGTAATCCCAGCTACTCCAGAGACTGAGGCAGAGAATTGCTTAAACCTGGAGGGGCGGAGTGAGCCGAGATTGCGCCACTGCACTCCAGCCTGGGCGACATAGCAAGACTCCATCTCAAAAAAAAAGAAAAAAAAAAGTCAGTAATAGTTCATTTTTAAAATTTTAGCTTAAACTCAAATGAAAATAACACTAAGATAAAAATATGTATTAATATGGCAGAGATGTAAAAGGTCAATCATGATATGTGGTATTGAATATGATGTAGAAAAAAATCACTGTCCCAACCTTTGCCTGGGGTGTACGTTGATTCAGTTTTTCTGAAGGGAAGTTTGTGACTACGTGTGACATTTTTAAATTTGCCTACCCACTGACTCAACAGTTCTACTCTTAGCAATTTAATTAAAAAAAAAAAAAGAAAGAAAAAGAAAAAAAAAGCTATTAGGATGATTCTATTTTTTAAAATAATGAAAAATTGGAAGTAAATTATTTGTTCATTGGTATAGAATTGGTATGCTATAAACATTAAACATAATAATATAATTGAAAATAATTGTAGCTAATATTTATGTAGCATTTACTATGTGTAAGGCACTGTTCTGAGCACTTCATATATTCATTGGCATGGAAAGAAATGTATATTCTTCAATAAAAACTTTCTTTTTTGTTTAAACATCAAATACATAATCTACATGTATTTGTAAATGTATATATAGATACATACATTTATGTATGTTTCTGGGTGATGTATGTCTGTACATGATGTGTGTATGTACATGTGGGGGTTGGCAGAGAAAATCATCTCTTAGTGATTATACACTGAACAGATTATATACCGAATAATAAAGATGAATAGCAGTCATCTCTAGTCTGTGGAATTACTGGTAATATTTGTTTTCTTTCGTTATACTTTCTGTGTTTACTGAAGGTTTGACATTTGGCATCTTTTAATGATGTATTCATGAAATCATTTTTAAAATAGGAATCTCACAGTGTCCTTAAAGTTACAGAATGCTGTTAAGGTATTTGATTTCTCCCTTAAAACTATCTTAGATAAAACCATCATAGTAAAGATAATGTATTTTATTTTTTGTTAGAATGAAAGAAAACTTGAAAGAGAGAAAAAAAAGCAAAAAATGGAGAAAGACAGTGATGGCTGCCACCTGAAACATAAAATGGAGCATGAGCAAATAGAGACAGAAGGTCAGGTTAATGACAGTGGCCAAAAAAATAATGAATTTGGACTAGTAGAAAATTATAAGGAAGCATTAACACAGCAGTTAGAGAATGAAGATGAGACAGACCGGCCATCGTTGGAATCAGGTAATCTAGTTATTTAAATTATCTTATGTATATATAAATAAAAATTACACTTCATCTCATTTTTTATGTTTGTTTTTATAAACGAGTACTGCAATATTTTTCTGTCTTCAATGCCATGTTTACCATGATTTTCTCAAGGTCTTTTATTATTCAGCCAGTTTGTTCCTAACATGTTTTTCCATGATGGCTTAAAATGTGGTCCTTTGTAACTTATAAGGATTTTAGCAGAAAATTCCATTTTTAATTTTATTTTAATAAATTTGGGATACAGCATAGCTCTCAAGAATTCTTGGAATAAATTTAACATCTTAAGGTTTTTTTGTTTGTTTTTTAAGGCTCATAAGTGCTACATCAGCATCATTTCCTTTACTGACTGGCTGTTGCTGTAGGTTGCAAACATAATCGGTAGAACATTTTTAAAATGTCTTGTCAAGTAGCCATTTTTCTCTTATTTTAATATAAAAAATCTTCAACTCATAATTGCTTTTCTTTTTCTAACTGGCTATGTTATATAACAGAACATTCATTATTTTTGGTATGGTAGGGATATAGCCTGCATTTGGAATCAGACAACTTGGGATAGAATCTTGACTCTCTTATCTACTAGATACACGTTAAGTTATATAACATTCTTTAGTTTCTTCATCTCTAAAATGCAGATAAACATTGTCTTTATTCACAAGACTTTTAGGGTTACTTAGAAAATAACTCTACTCCTAGCAGTGTCAGCCACATGAGAGATGCCCTATGATTGTTGCTTCCTTGACATTTTTATTTATTAATATGGCTTCATTATTTATAAGACATTTTTATAGTGTCACCGGCCTTATGAAAATAAGATTTCAATTCCTGAGATACAGATTAGCTAACATGGATATTTTGCTGGATGAAAATATTAGATTTGAAAGTTATACTTTTTATCAGTTGGGAAGTTAGGGCAATCATATTTATACCCATATAACTGTCAGCTGAGTTGAAAAGGAAGTAGACCTATTACGGTGGTCTCTAAGTTTTTAAATAGTTCTCTACTGCTTGTTAAAGAGCAAAGTAATTTTGGCAAATGATTTGAAAATATAGCACAGGGAGATCTCAGATAGTAAATCATGTAACTGTAATAATAACTAACATATTTTATACTTTAAAACATGCCTTTGGATGCGCTATATTATTCAACATAATATTTTGTTATGTAACATAGCAATCCCAGGGGTATAGTATTCCATTATATAAATGAAGAAACCAGGGACTTGAAGAGGTTGAGTAACTTAAGATCATATATCCTGTCTGTGTAAGCTGAGACCCCGGTCCAGATCATCTGATCCACATCCTGTGCTTTTCCATGACCCTGAACTACTGCCTGCCCTAAAGTACCGTTTGGTGGTTGTATTCTTCCACATCTTGTGGATCTATTCTTCCAGTTGTTAGGCTTACCACTTTAATTGTACAAAGACCTGTTTGTTTTTATATGAAGTGAAATGTTTCAAACAACACTAATTTATTTAGAATAATAATTTGTTTCTAAGTGTGATTGTATTTTTTGTTTTGTAGGCTTCACAGATAATGTATATATTTTATGTTACAGATAATTCCCATTTAGAAAGTACATTGCATGCACACACACACACACACACACACACACGGCAATTTTGAAATATTGCAGTTACATTGGCTGGGCAGGGTGGCTTACACCTGTAATCCCAGCACTTTGGGAAGCCAAGGAGTGCACATCACTGGGTCAGGAGTTCAAAACCGGTCTGTGCAACATGGCAAAAGCCCGTCTCTACAGAAAATACAAAAATTAGCAGGGTGTAGTGGCACACGCCTTCAATCCCAGCTACTCTGGAGCCTGAGACACAAGAATCACTTGAATCTGGGAGGTGGAGGTTGCAGTGAGCCAAGATCGCACCACTACACTCCAACCTGAGCGAGAAAAAAAAAATTGCAGTAACACTGATGTTCTAAATTTAGTTAACTACTGTGTCATCCTAGTTTACCCTATTAAAATTTATACATTAACATACATTTCCTTAAAGTGTTTATATGTGTTTAAGTTACAATATGTAAATAATTTTTTTAAGAAAGAACACATTCAATTCTGCTAGTTCTAATGTGACTTTGGTTACATGTTTATATTGTATTGGGCCTACCTTCTTTAGGAGTTATTTAATTTGTTTATTTACTTATTTATTTAATTTTTTTTTTTTTTGAGATAGTGTCTAGTGTCTCACTCTGTCACCAAAGCTGGATGGCAGTGTCACAATCATGCTCACTGTAGCCTCGAACTCCAGGGCCCAAATGATCCTTCTGCCTTAGCCACCTGAATACTTGGGACTACAGGCACGTGAAAACAAAGCCATGCTTTTTATTTTTTTCCATAGAGTTATGTTGCCCAGACCATTCTCTTAACTCCTGGGCTCTCGCATTCCTCCTACTTCAACCTCCCAAAGTGCTAGGATTACAGGTGTGAGCTGCTGTGCATAGCCTTGTAGGGGTTATTTTAAATAAGTAACATGTTTAGATTTGTTTAGGGCCTTTTATGTCACATTTCAAGGGATTATTTTTGGACTATTTATACCTAGAATCATTCTACATATTCCACTGAAAAAAATGAAATATACTGAGTGACACAGTAATGAGTAGCTTATTTTCCCAGATTATTATGAATTTCATGGAAACTCTTGCAATTAGACAATTATATTTGTTTCATATGACTTTTTTTTTGTGAAAAACCTCTCAGAGATTCAAATGTAGAATTTTGACTCTTTGTATGATATTCATTGGCCATTCATTCATTCAATAAGTTATCACTTAAAAAATATATTCTTAGTAAATGCCAGTACACATTTGATTATTGTAACAATTTCCAAAGTTGAATAGTCAAGATTTTTTTTGTTAATAATATCAATATTTTTGTTGTATTCTTTGTTTTCTATTATAAAAGTTCACTTTTTCATAAAGATATGAAGTTTCATGTTTATATTCTTGTAGCTAATGGTAGAAAGAAAACTAAGAAACTAAGAATGAAAAGGAACCACCGGGTAGAACCACTTAATATAGATGACTGTGCTCCTGAGAGTCCAACACCACCCCCACCCCCTCCTCCTGGTGAGTGAATTGATACTGATACTGAATTTAGAAATATTGCTTTAAACAATAGAGAAAAAAAAAGAAAAAAAGGAATCTTGTCATTTTTATTCTGCATATTCGTTATCTTGTATATTTGTGAAGAAGAATCTTTTACTCTAATTTGGACAAAATTTGCTAACAAAAATATCCATTGCTTTTTTGAATAAAAAAAGTTTTATGAAGAAAAAAATAAGTAAAAACTAGTAAGAAAATCATACCCAATATTTCCTAGAATATGTTCAAGTTCTGTTTGAAATATCAGTACCCACATGTTAATTTAAGTTTCATGATGGATGGCTAACATGAGCTTTTAAAACATTGGACTGGCTCGGCGCAGTGGCTCACGCCTGTAATCCCAGCACTTTTTAAGGCCAAGGCGGGCTTATCACCAGGTCAAGAGTTTGAGATCAGCCTGGCCAACATGGTGAAACCTCATCTTTACTAAAGATACAAAAAAAAAAAAAAAATTAGCTGGGTGTAGTAGCACGTGCCTGTAATCCCATCTACTCAGGAGGCTGGGGCAGGAGAATCACTTGAACCTGGGACGCGGAAGTTGCAGTAAGCCAAGATCATGCCATTGCACTCCAGCCTGGGTGACACACGGGTGAGACTCCATCTCAGAAAAAAATAAAAATAAAAAATTGGACCTTTCATCCTGAAACTTAACATTTGAAACCAAGATGTATTAATTTTTTCTAGTATATTTTCAATATACATACCCATGTCCTAAGTTGTTACGAGGATTAAATGGAGTAATGCATATAAAACACTAGGACTTAACTTGCACAATAATTGTGAGTAACTTTTCAGCACTAAGCTTAGTACCTCACCTACTATAGGTGGTCAATAAATATGTAATGACTAGAGAAATATGTGTATAGTGCCCTTATATCCCTGCTGCAAGGCTTTAGACATTATTTGGTAACATTTTAAGAATCTCTTATCGACTCATTTCCAGTATTCAATTTATTAAGAAAATATTTAGTTTCTGCCTAGAGTTAGAATGATATCATGAGTTTGTTTTTGATAGTGGTGAAGGTGCTTTTATTTTTTATTAAAAGCTATTGAAAAGTTAAAGCAGATGTTAGCAGCCTATAATTACATTTTAAAATGTAGAAGCCATTTAAAATGGGTTTCTGGCTTTCCATAGTGTCATTCAATATATTTGAATTGACATTGAATATTACATATGCTTCCTTTCCAGGGAGGGATCCTCTCAACAGACCTAAAGAAGCCTTGTTTAACAGTGTTTTTAAAATGTTTTTCTTTTTCTTTAGTTGGCTGGGGAACCCCTAAAGTCACTAGACTTCCAAAACTTGAGCCTCTTGGTGAAACACGTCATAATGGTAATGCAAAAGGATTGGTTTTCAGATATCATCTGTACATGTTACATTAACTTTTCTTTAACCTTATAACTTCAACAAACTTATGTTTTAGTTTTGGAAGCCTGTCAAATCCACAGCCATCCTTTTTCATTATACTTTTTTTTCATTTTATTTAATTTTTTATTCTTAAGTGTGCTTTACATCTATATCATTTGATTTGGTGTTTACCTTAGAATACAGAGGTGAAAAGAATCATAGCTTGTGTTTATTATCCATGATATATTTATACAAGCAGTTATAAAAAGGAAAGGTTTTAAAATAATTTAACTACGAGACCTTACAATTGTAACTTAAGTGTTAAAAAGCTGTAGTTTTCTGTATATGCTCAATATACTCAGTGATAATGCCACATAATTTTTTCTCTCTACTCCTAATAAGACAACCAGCGCTGAATATTAAAGTGAAGATCAACACAGTTTATAAAATCAGAGATCGAATCAGTAAACCTAATAAAGTTCGACTAAGTAGAAAGTTACTAACATTTTTGTTGAATTAAGGGAACAATTTTCTTTGAATATAACTAACATATGCTATAGTCTAGCTAGTTTATGGCATTAGAATTCTAGGATGCAAAAACTAGAGGAAGGATGTTTAGAAGTAGAGAACTGCCTTATAAAACAGGGAGAAGTTCTGATTCAGACCATCATCTAGGTCTCTTCAGTAAAATATTTCTAGAATGCAAAAGAATTATAGATAATTGTAGCTGAATAAACTTGTTTGTTAAGAACATCCAATTCGTTTTTTGATGGCTCTGTATTTACCTAGTCTAGAACTTGGTTTCACTTACTGGGAAAAAACTCAGAAGTTTAATCTTTAGAAAAGCATTACCATATAATTTGAAGTTATATCAAACCAGTTTAAATATTTTTATTTAAAAAGTACATAAATATAAATATGCTATTTGCTTTTTTCCCCCAGAATTCTATTTAGGTCAATAATGAAATGTTTCTTGATAATCGTTAGTGAAAATTCATGGTTTTTTTTTTTTTTTAAAGACAGAAAAATTTGTCCTTAGACTATAGCAGAATTAGTGAAATGGTATTTTCAGTGAACTCTCATATATCTGTTTAGTTTACTGACTTTACATCATGATGTTTATATTGACTACAGAAGATTTATTTCTTTTTTATTATACAACTGTTAGTGAACTCACGTACATCAGATACATTGTCAATGTAAATATTCACTATGTTGTCAGAAAACTAGGTAGTGTTAGTGTGTATATTTATATGTACACACATATACATATGAAGAAAAAATACCAATTTTTCATATGACATATTTTTTCTGTTATTGCACTCATTTAACATACAAGTATTTTGTTGTTTGTTAAAACATTGGTAATCACAAGATGAATAAGATGTACATTCTGCTTTTGTGAGGATCCTACTGTATAGAGAGGACAATTCTTCAGCTTACTGTAGAATATATGACAATGAGTTCTGTGGTGTACAGTTAGAGTACTATGCACAGTAGGAGTACTGTGTGCATGGGCAGTTAGGGGAAGTGGCATTATAACGAGGTATTCAAAGAATGAGAAGAGTCAGTAATCAGAAGAAACAGACTATTTCAAGGTGGAGAGGCAGGAAAGAATATTGTTTAGTTGGAGAATAACATGAAGTTGCCAGTGATAGGAGATTAGGTGTGTGTGCATTGAGTGGGTAAGAAAGAGAAAATATGAAATTACAGTGTTGAAAGTGGAGTTATGGCTTAGGGCCAGATTGTGAAGGCTTCATATATATGGTAAGATGTCTGAACTTGCTATAACTTTTCAAGAAATGCTTTTATTTTTAAAAGGGAAAATGCTATTATTAGATTTGGTGCTTAGGAAAGTATTTTTTGTTGCAATGTAAAGTACAAACTTGATAGTGGCTATATTTGGGGTAAGAATCCAAATTTGGGGGCTATTGCAGTAGTCAAAGTAAGAAGTAAGGAATGGAAATTGGATTGGAGAGTAAAACATAAGCAAGGAATGTTTTCACCATTATAATAAGTAATATATGACTAATTCATGTGTGGATTGAAAGCAAAAGGAATAGAGTATAATTTGGCTCAACAGGATGGAACGTTGGTACCGTCTCTTAAGATTTAAAATGCACGAGAGAAAAGGAAGTCTGCTTTAGAGAGGCATGCCAAGATTCTGTAAGCTTATCTCTTTGGAAATGTCTAAAATGTCTAAATGTCTAAAAAATAATGAACTGTGTCAAAAATCTTGATTTTCCATAACTGTTTGGTGCATTTGGTTTTTTTTCTTTTCTTAGATTTCTATGGGAAGCCGCTGCCTCCCTTGGCTGTGCCACAGCGACCTAATGGTGATGCTCATGATGTGATCTCATAAACAAGACGTATGGAGGAGTTCTCTTAATATCAGCAAGGTGAAGTGGGACATTCTTCTTTCTCAGAAGAAGAAACATGTTGTATATTGATGACTGGGGCAAGATAACCATAACGATTTTAGTGAGAAGATTAATACTCAAGGACCTGACTTGATAATTAATTATTTGTGTTCTTCATGGTTAAAAAATAAAGGAAGCACAATGACCAGTACATAAAATCAGCATTTGGACCAAATTAGCAAGATTTACTGTTGACTCTGGTTTATACATCCCCACTCATGAGGATACTTCTGAAGGAAAACTTTAGAAAAAGAGCCAGTGAACTCAGCACTTTCTTTACTATTTGTTCAAGAGCCTGTATTTCTAGATATTAAGTATTTTTTGTAAGATACATGCACATAGAAGGGGGACTTCTAGGAATTTATAACCAAAATTTTAAAACTATTTTTATATTTTTTTAAATCTTTAAAAATTTTAATTACTATGATATTGATTATACACCCTTTTTTAATAGATGATTTGTTTAAATTGTGTCTGGAAAATAGAGTTGATTTACTTTCAGACATGAACTATACAAACAGGATATATTTATATGGCTTGAGGTGTTTTGTAATAGCATTGTTCTTTAAGTGTAAGTCATAATTTGACCTAATTTAAAAATAATATATTTTTGAAATAGATTCTCAGATCTTTATTTTACCAATTATATGATTTGAAAACAGTACTCAGTGAGAGAGACTGGAAATACTTTTTGTACCTAAATGTTTTTGAAATTAATCAAAATATATTCTGTGAGATACTATTAAAAGTCTCAATAAAGTCCTATTTTAAAGGTTAGACACTTTCAGAGATCAAGGTGCTCCCTACACTCCCTTGTTCCATCAGAAGCTGCAGTAACTCTTTTAGGTGATTCTAATTCTTTCATGCCTTGAAATTAAACTATGAAATTAAAGGCAGAAAGACTGGAAAACCTACTGCAGGTCCAAAGACTTCTGTTTCACAACTGGGAAACAGCTTGTGTACTAAAGTAACGAGAATAAAAATGTTGGCCCAAAATTACTTTTATAAATAAATAATTCCAAAATAATTTCTTAATTTAAGATGATAGCACTTCTCTTGCACTTAAGAATGGCATCCATAAGATTCTGTATTTGGCATTTAGACAGACTTCTAGATGTATATTTTGAATAACAGATTCATAATGTTACATTTAATTGAAAACAAACCTTTATATCCCAGTGAAAATAGTATAAACAGAATGATTTTTATATCACCTTGTTAAGATTGGTGCTTTTGGTAACTTGTACTGACACAACAGACATATACTAGTATCTGATAATAACATTAAGTACATTTTTTGTCGTTTAATATATTTACTTTAAAAATTTTACTTCAGAACATGAGATTTTATTCACATTTTTTAACTCACCGAATTTTACCAATCAGGTCACCTGTACTCCAGTCAGCATTGTATATATTCTTGGAGGTTGTACATCGGACTTACCAAGCACACTGAGTGAGTTAAAAGCATTTGACTTCAGATCTAAAATTCATAACAACCTGAATTTGAGAGGTGGCTGAAATGTGATAAAAAGCAATAAGAAAAGACAGAATGTAAATTTTGAAAAGGATTTTAAAGGGAAAATTGCACAGCTTTTTGTAACATTTACTCAATTTTAAAACTAAACTCGTTCTTTTGCCATCTTTTTAATATTTATCTCGGGAGTATACATGTTTTTAAACTTTTTGTTTTCTATCTGTGTTTACTATAGTGTAGCTACTGACTTCATTTAATAAAAATAAATGATTTTGAAATTAAATATAATATAGAATTCACATTTTATATAGCTCTCTCAAAAAATTAATTTTTATTCCTTACGCGTTTTAAAAACATTTTAAAATATGTTTTGTAAATCCAGGTGTATTTTAACAATTAAATGCCTATTTTGTTATATGTTATATTTTTATTCTTAATTCTGAATTTTGACATTTTCACACAATAAAATAATTTATGTCAACATTCTGTTTCTCTTTTCATTTGGTAGATTTAAATGATTTCCTTTGGGTAATAAAATAGGTAAAGATTTTTAAATGTGATTATTGAAAAACAGTTTAAATGAGTAGATTAAAATAATGCATTTTTTTGTTACTTTACACACAAAACTTTTTTCTCCCTGCAAGTTTTTATGTATGTGGGAAAGAAAGTTGTGATTTTAAATGCAGCTACAAATAGCATTTCACCATACAATGTTAGAGGATTTGATGTCTGTCTTGTGTTAAAGCTATTGGTCAACAGATATGTTTTTATTTATTTAAAAGATACTCTCATGTGCCTTTATGTGTAAAATGCATATTTTATAGTGTACATGATATTGTATGTAACTGACTTCAAATATAAAACTATGCATAGAAACAACACTAGAAAGAAATGTAGTTTGGTTTACTTTTGTATTGAGGGAGGCAAATTTATAATATTTAAAATTATTTAAGTACCATGTTTTCTGCAAGTTTAAAATTAAGTGCTTTTATAAATGCCAGACGAAGACTAGAATTCCCGTAATATGTATAACCTGTGAACAGCCTGGAGCAGTTCACTTATAGAATACAACTAAAGCAATCAAATGCTTCTAGGTAGCAAAAGCTATTCACAAACTAAATTGTTTATATGAATAAAACTGTAGCTTATAAACTTTATCATCCTTGGCTTTACTTAGTAAATTGTTTTTGGCTAAGTGGAATATGCTTTGCAACTGAGATTGTGCTAATAATGGTTTAGTAGTTTATCAGGAAATATATTCCAACTGATCCAAAGAACAAATTCAAAGATTTTAAAATTTTCAATTAAGTATGGCATAGGTTATCAAAATAGCAATAATCCTATATCTTTACAGAAACAGAATAATAGATACCTGTTTTTGGAGGGGGGAAGAAAAGAAAGCCAGAAATGAACTTCCTTTAATGAAAGAGATCAGCTTATAATTAAATGGAAAATAGGAAAAAAGTTCATTTGCTTATTGAGGGCATAAGTTGTAAGTTCCATCTGTGTGCAGATGAGGAAACCATTTACAACCTAGGTAAATGCTTTGGATAAGTGGTTTCCAAATTTTTATTATATCTTCTATCAGAAAACATTTTTAATATACATTGATGTTTATGTTATTGTATTAGTTCGCTAGGGTGGCCATAGCAAAGTATCACAGACAGGTTGCTTAAACAACGTAAATTTATTTTCTCAGTTCTGGGGCCTGGTAGTCTGAGAGCAAGTTGGTGGGTTTGCTTTCTCCTGAGGCCCCCTCCTTGCCTGAGAGATAGACACTGTCTTGTGTCCCCACATGGCCTTTTTTCTCCACTGCCTACCCACCCCGGTGTCTCTGTGTGTTTGGTATTCGATTTTCTTCTTTTAACTTAACTTTTTAAAGGCCCGTCTCCAAATATAGTCACATTCTGAGGTTAAGGGGTTAAGGCATCAACATGAATTTTGGGGGGACAAATTTCAGCCCATAACAGTTAACATGCTTGTTCTACTGCACTATGTACATTTTAAATACACTTCCCTAAAAAAAGAAATTTTAAAAGACTACATAAAGCTTAATAAAAATAAAAGTCATTATATTTACTTCCTAGACACCGTGGATTGTCTGCTGGAGTTTGTACAGACCACATTGGAACCCAGAATTTTAGTAAAATGAGAATCTCACCTGATCTTTAAGCCTAAGATTGCCTGTAACAATGCTGTGTTCTCTAGCATTGATCACAGGTTTCCTGTTGTGTTTTTCTGCCATATATTTTAAGGAGCTGAGGGCTCTCTTGATGTCATATTGTATTACTACAAAGCCTGTCCTTTTTGACGACATAAACCTCTATATGAACATGAAGGGTTTTGACACACATTTTATATAAATACGAAAATTCATAAAACATAGCTAGTTTAGGAGTTATTCCATAAATTACTCTGAAATACTTCTTAGATCAACTGACCTTACAGTAAAATTGCTTAGGTATGTAAAAATTTGTTTCCTGCCTAGAGGTACGTCCTTACTAAGCTGCTCTTGGTTCTTTAACACTAACATTAAGAAAAGCACAAAAAACAAACTAATGTGACTTATGGTATTTGTGTCAGCTCAATGTCTTACGTCTGCAGTGGTTTAATGCAAGTTTGCTGCTAACAGTTTTTATTCCTAAAACTCAATGTAGAATTGTTTGTTCTTTAGTAGCTATTTGGGGTGGGGGTGGGGAGTAAAATCCATTAACATTCTCATGATACACATCTATTGATTCTAGATAGATTAAGAGGTTAAACATGAAAGATCAAACTATGAAGAGGTAAGGGGAGAAACAAGTGGCTTCACTCTGGGAAAAAATGTACAAGCCTGAAAGCAGTGGAATCAATAAACTCAATTTACAGTGCACACACAAAAAATTTTAAATACCTTCACACTTAAAGTCAAATGGTTATAAGAAAAATGGGGAAAGTATTTTAACATCTGACATGGTTATCTCAAATATAAATAAGATGATACTAAGACACCTATAGATAAGTGAACATGAGTGGTAATCTAAAATGAAATAACTGGTAAGTTTTGAAAAACCTACCTAAACTAAGGGCATAATTAGGCATTATAAGGAGATTATTAGAGATTCAGACAAAATTCATAAGCAAAATTGCTTATTTAAAATCAGAAAATATAAAGATGCTGAGTCCCAAAAATATGTGGTAAAATTAATATGACCTCTTTCCAAGTGTAACACATTGCCTTGCTCTAACAGAAATAAAGTATATGATTCTTACTACATTCTTAAAATTCTTTTTTTAATGAATGAGTATAACTTTTAAGATAGAATTATTTTTATTAAAGAAATATATGAAGCCTGTAATCCCAGCACTTTGGGAGGCCGAGACGGGCGGATCACGAGGTCAGGAGATCGAGACCATCCTGGCTAACACGGTGAAACCCCGTCTCTACT
>NW_012101765.1:3049672-3051129 GCF_000951045.1 Mandrillus leucophaeus
AAAAAAAAAAAAAAAGTACGAAGAGCTTACATACTTAAACATGGAATTGCTTTAAGTGCTTGGCATTCACTGTTGCCGTACATTCCAGCAGCTTCTTACAGCAAACACCTGGGACTCTACCTATAGAGTAGCTTGAGTACGTTTTGCCAACACACAGGACAGGGAGCTGACAACCAAGGAGCGGGGGATTAAATACTCCAGCTTTCTCCCCTCTGTTTCCCTGCATCTCAGCAGTATGGAGCTTGTTACCAATGAGAACCTCACTGACTTTGAACTGGTTTTTACCTTCCCAGTTCCATTTCTCCATACTTTGATGACTTCTGGTATGACCTAGCAAATAAACTGCTTTCACTGAAATTTCAGTCTTTGAATCTGCTTTGGGTTCCCCAATTTAAGACAGAAATATATTCATTTTCCCATCACTGGACTTCAGGTTGTTTTCGGTTTTTCACTGTTACAAACAAGGCTGCAACATTTGTCTACAAACCTCTGGATATACACGTAGGAAGCTTTCGGTATTTCCCACCAGTGAAACTGCTCAGTTGAAGGGTATGTGCATCTTCATCTTTAATAAATACTACCAACATTAGAAAAGTCCAACAATATCAAGGACTGGCAAGTGCCACATGTGATGGGTGTGGAATGGCAGCTCACTGTAGCAGGTGCTGGGGACTCAGTCAGGGTCTTGGAGAGACACTTAGTTATAGCAAGAATGTTTCATAAATGGTATCTGATATAGTCAAGATTAGTGGGGAATAAACACGTTGCTTAGAAATAATTATCCATAGATCTGAAGTCAACAAGTCTCTTTTCTAATGTAAAAATGCATACTCTTTTCAGAGGGAGGGGGAACAACTTAAACCAGAAAACACCTTCATATTAATCACTCTTCTCATATACTTCAAATTTGTACTTAATGCCTTTCTCCTCCTGGACATCAGAGAGAACACCTGGGTATTCTGGCAGAAGTTTATATTTCTCCAAATCAATTTTGGAAAAAACGTGTCACTTTCAAAGTCCTGCATGATCCTTGTCACAAATAGTTTAAGATCGCCTGGGTGATTCATGGCTTCCTTATAAACAGAACTGCCACCAACTATCCAAATCATGTCTACTTTATTTGCTAATTCTGGTTGTTCAGTAAGTTTTAAGGCATCATCTAGACTTCTGGCAAGAAAATGAGCTCCTTGTGGAGGTTCCTTGCGCTCTCTGCTGAGAACTAAATTAATTCTATCCTTTAAAGGTCGATCCTTCTCAGGAATGGAGAACCAGGTCTTCCTACCCATAATCACCAGATTCTGTTTACCTTCTACTGAAGAAGGTGTGGTCATTCTCTGGAAATACCTGAATTCATTCCTGAGCGTAGGCCAGGGCAGGTCCCCATTCTTGCTGATGCCCATGTTTTGGGACACAGCGACAATGCAGTTTAGCAAACAAACCATGACAGCAGCGGTTAG
>NW_012101765.1:3051791-3053253 GCF_000951045.1 Mandrillus leucophaeus
TTTAAAAAATTATTATTTTTTTTAGTTTTTCAAGTGAATGCATATATTCACACATAGAATTTTAAAAAGCCTCTTCAGTTTATAATGCATCCTAAGAGTCCCCTGCCCCATCCCTCCTAATTCTCCAGAGCAATGACTTCTAACTCTTCCAGCAACGTTCTAGTTTTTCTTCACGTAACTACTTAGTCATTTCTTGATTATGTTATACATTAGTGATTTCTTGATATGACAGATGAGGATTTAGCTCTTACACCATCACTATCTTCACTTTTCCTCTCATATTGTCCCAAAGTAATTACCAGATTTAGGGGCTAAGCAGTCACCACATCATTTTGACTATGTACATATTGCTCATTGTTGAGAAAAACAGCATATGATGCTCTTCCTATCCTGTACTTCTTCCTGCCCTAGAATTAATCATTGCCTAACCAACCCGTCCCCCTTTTTTTTTTTTTTTTTTTACTTTTGCTTTATCTTCAATGCATTTCTTTCCAAATGCCCCAATCTGGCAATAACCTATTATTTTTAAGAGAAGTGTTCTCACTGTGGTGGCCAGGCTGGTCTGGAACGCTTGGGTTCAAGCCATCCTTTTGCTTAGCCTCCTGAGTAGCTGGGACTACAGGCATGGGCCATTCCACCCAGCTAACCTATTAATATTTTTACTGTTTCTTTTTAAAGCTAGCTCCATAGCTGGAATATTGTCTGTGTTAGATCCTATTTGCTGGATCCATGTCATTCTCTGGTTTGTGTACTCCTTAATTTTGCTGGAGTATTTTCTCCAGTAGCTTCCCAAGAAAGGGTACATGTAACCCCTGAGTCTTTGGTTGTCTAAATATTATTTTACCTTCACTCTTGATTATTTGGCTGAATATAGATTTATCAGTTGAAAATAACTTTCTAGAATTCTGAAGGCATGGTTCCATTGTTTTCAGATTCTTTTTTGAGACAGGGTCTCTTCGGTCACCCAGGCTGGAGTGCAGTGGCATAATCACGACTCACTGCAGCCTTGAACTCGCCGGCTCAATTGATCCCTCCGTCTCAGCCCTCTGAGTACACAGGACTACAGTCGTGCGCCACAATGCCCAGCCAATTTTTATTATCTTTTGTAGAGATGGGCCTCCACCATGTTGCTCAAGCTGATCTCAAGTATTCCACTCGCCTTAGCCCCCCTAAAGTGCTGGGACCACAGGCATGAGCCACCATGCCTGGCCGGTTTTTAATTCTCTACTTCTTTCATTTCTCAAAGGCATCTCAAACTCACTGGGCCCAAAACCAAAGTCAAACTCCATCAGAATATCCTGCTACTTCCAACTTTAAAATACATTTTAAATCATAATTTCTTACTACATGCAATCCTTTGGTTCAAATTACCATCATCCCTCACTCGAACTTAGAATTGGTTTTCCTGCTTCTGTACTTTTTTAAATTATAAAATATTTCAAATAAACCATGTGTGGCTTTA
>NW_012101765.1:3058993-3104786 GCF_000951045.1 Mandrillus leucophaeus
TAAAATAAAAAATACAGAGGCTGAAAGGTTAGACCGACTTTTCTACAAACATTAAACAGATGGCATCCAAGAGATGGCATCATTTCATTCCTGAATAACATTGTCTTTTGTACGAAATCTAAATTCTAATAAGATGCATTTTTTAGGTGACTTGGAAACTTGTCTAAATAAATAAATATATTAAGCTTCAAATCAGATTAGTGGGAAAGACATGTTTTTACATGAATATAAGACTTGTACTGATATAAGCATCAAGGGACAACTCAAAATGATGATTATTAAATATCAGGGACCATATCAAGCTGATTTTTTCTAATTGCTGATTGTTGCTACAAATGATAGTTACTGAAGCATGACACCAAAAGAGCAAATAAACTGCTATTCCTATCAAAATAGGCGTAATAAACAACTTCCTTGAAGAACCATTAAACTTCGCTCCTTGTAAAGGTGAATTGGGGAGGCTAGAGTGGAGGATCCTTTTGGTCTTCACACGTTTGGTATCAACGCGATAAAAATCACAATGATCACAATAGTGAAAATAACAGCAGCAGCTAACATTTGGGCATTTACTGTTTCCTAATCACTGTTGTAACCGCTTTACACGCGTACTTCAGTTTAATCATTTAACACTCCCCATTAAAAGAAGAGATTATCCCCATGGGCCAGGTCTGGGGAAAAGCATGACTTAATTTCTTTTTCATTACATTCCACCCTTTTATCCTTGGGTACTGAATGTCTAGGCTAACAAGGGTCATTAGATTTGGTAGATTAAGTCAGTAACTAGCTTCGCTTTGAGAATATTTTAAAGCAGTCATGATACAACATAACCCCAAAACACATTCTTTTATTGAGCCCCAGCAATACACAGACTGTTTAGCACAAAATGCGACTATCCTTTTTTTTCTTTCTTTATTTTTTGAGACAAGGCCTCGCTCTGTCGCCCACGCTACAGTGCAGTGGCGCGATCACTGGTCACTGCAACCTCAAACTCCTGCTCAAGCGATCCTCCCACCTCAGCATCCGCAGAAGCTGGGGCCACAGGCGCGCGGATGTGTGACTTTCTAAGGTCCGGAAGCCCAGAGCTACGCCGAGCAATCCAAGTAGCGAAAGTCGCTTTGACCCTGGCCCGCTTCCTCCGCGTCCTGGGAAGTATCGGCGTTTACCAGCTACCGGAAGTAACTGCGCGCGAAATCTCCCGCGGGACCTAAGCCTCTTCGACGAGATTTCTATAGCGCTGACAAATCAGTATCTCGCGAGAACTTGAAGAGGCACCGTGAGAATGAAAGCGGGTGCCCGCTAATCCCGGAAGTCAGACTGTTCTTTCAGTTCCGTGGAGGCTTTTTGATGCCGGTTCGCGTACACCTCTTGTTTGAAAGCGCTCAGCGGGACAATGCTGACCCGGGTGAGGCCTGGGGCCCGGCTGGGTACCTCTATCTGAATGAGACGCTTCTGGACGCGGCCGAGGTGGTGAGGGAGGGTGCTGGGAGGGGGGAACATCACCTTTGTTCGTCCACTCGCGAGATCAGCGTTTCTTTGACTTTACTGTCAAGCCCTGAAGTAATGCTGAGTGCAGTAATGCTGAATCCCTTCCGTCCAGCTCACAGACTTCTGGTACCCACTCCCTTCAGTTCTTGGAGGGCTGAGATTTGTTTTCTGTGTCATAGCGGTATCCCGGGAGCTTAGAACAGTATCTGTTACATAGTAGGCATTGAATACGCTTTTCTTGGATGAATAAATGAAACAATTGCAGGGAAGTTTCACGAGGAATTGGAGTGACTTTTTTCCCTCTAAATTAACTTTTCACTTAAAAATAATGAAGAGTTGCAAAGTTAGTACAGAGTTCTCAAATGCCTTTCACCAAGTTTTCTTGATGTCAACATCCACGGTGACTTTTTAGTTTCATTTAGAGACAAGGTCTTGCTCTGTTACCCAAGCTGGAATGCAGCTGCTCCATCATCGCTCACTGCAACCTTGAACTCCTGGGCTCAAGCGATCCTCCAGCCTCAGCCTCCCTAGTAGCTGGGACTACAGGAGCGGGCCACCACACCTGGCTAATTTTTTTTTTTTTTTTTTACTTTCCGTAGAGACAGGTCCTTGATATATTTCCCATTCTGGTCTTGAACTGGGAAATGATCCTGTCGCCTTTTCCATGCAAAGCATGAGCTAGCTGGAGTACAGTGGCGTGATATCGGCTCATTGCAGCCTCCACCTCCTGAGTTCAAACGATTCTCCCACCTCAGCCTCCTGAGTAGCTGGGGTTACAGGCGCCCACCACCACTCCTGGGTAATTTTTGTATTTTTAGGAGAGACGGGGTTTCCCATGTTGGCCAACCTGGTTTTGAACTCCTGACCTCATGTGATCCTCCCGCCTCCCCCTCCCACGGTGCTGGGATTACAGGGGTGAGCCACCCACCTAGCCCTTACAGTGACTTTTTAAAATTAATTTTGTTCCTTTTGACAGTTTACTCAGCCCCAGTAGATTCCGTTTTAACCTTTGCTTCACGTTTGGAAAATAATTATTTGGAAAAACCTTGCTTTTTCATAAGTAGGTAATGTAGGTAATGTAGTACATTTGGTACATGTAAGGTATTGCTTTCATTTCAAGAACTAGTAATTATCCAAAAAAAGTGTTCTTGTCTTGAAAAAAAAAAAAAGACCTTGCTAATGTTGACGTTCAATAAATCTGTAATAATATCACTATGTGTCAGCAACTTTTTCTTATCGTCATAGCTGAAAGCAAAATCAGAGGGGAAGCTTGCAAAACAGATTTGCAAAGTTGTGTTGGATCATTTTGAAAAACAGTATTCCAAAGAACTTGGAGATGCCTGGAATACAGTAAGGTTAGTATGATTCATCTCAATGCTTTGTGATGGGATAGACAAAGTACAATATGTAGTCCTCCTTTTTGTGGGAGGGATGCTCTAAGTATAAAAGCCAAAGGAATCTAAATCTGGTTGCCCTTTCCTACTGAAGCTATAGAAAGGAACAACTAAGAAGAAATAGATTGAATCATAGTATGAGGGAAAGGGGAAAGAAAACTTTCTAGGGATGGTAAGCACAAATTGTTATGCCTTTGCTTTGAGCAATTGCTTTTATCCTTGAAATAGGAGTGCCCACTAGTTTGACAAAATTAATTATACTGTAAAAGAAAAACCATGAAACTTGGAATAATTGACTGGTTTCTGAAATTTAGAAGATAATACAACAAATCTTTAAGGCCAGCACTGTTTTATCTTAGCCAAAGGTACACTTTATTCGGTAATCATATTTCTTTCCTATGTCGATGGCTGGGTATATTTGGAACACGTGCATATACACACAAAATTATTTAAATATAAAAACAAGGAATGTTTAACGCATGGAAGTGAGAGAAATGTGATTTGTCTGGTAAGCTGCTGTTAATGTATGGGTTACTGTATGGGTTCTTGACACTGAGTGCCTGATACACTATGTAACACTCTCTGGAATACAGAGCAAGACCATCTGCATGTCCAGTTTACATGCCATCTAGTTAATATTTATGGGAGAAGTGAGGAGATGGGTGTGGTTACAACTATATAAACTAATTTGTAAATACTGTGATTCAAGTATCTAACAAAGCCTGAGGGTACCAGCAAAGGCCTGAAGGGTAGCTGGGTCTTGGCGACTTATAGGATTTACTTTGACAAGAAGAACTAGACCTTCTAGGTAGAGGGAAGAAGGTGCACTGTTCATGAAGTTGGGGCAAAAGTCCCCTACATGTTGCGTGAGGAAGAAAGTTTCATGGCTACAGATAGTATCTGGAACTTGGTCCAGACTAATTTTTCAGATGGTTGGCTTGTCCGTTTTTTTCTTGGATCAACTCTTAAGCATTTCTCCTTTCCAAAGGGCAGTTCTAAGCATTTTTCTAAAACAAATTGAGTTTTGGCTAATAAAGATCACAAAGTCTGAGGTGATTCTGAGATAATTTTAGGACAATTAAGCTGTTATAGAAATTGGTAAATGCTGTGATATGCAAACCGTTTATATTTGTGGGTTTTATTTCAAAAGTATTGAAAATCTTCAAATGGGTATTTTCTGTCACAGTGATGAAAAACTGGATAATAAAATATGTAATAAATGCATGAGATTTTCAGTATACAAAGGTACTCAAGTAGAGTATCCAAATAACCAAACACTTATTGCATGCTTACTGTATGCCAGACAATGCTGACTTACATCATCCTCAGAACAAACCCGTTAAGAGTTTAAGTAACTTGCCCAAGTTCAAGTTCACTCAGCTAATGAATGGCAGAACTGAGGCTTGTGCCTAGATTGTCTGACTCAAGAACTCCCACACCCCGTCTCTACTAAAAATACAAAAAACTAGCCGGGCGTGGTGGCGGGCGCCTGTAATCCCAGCTACTCGGAGGCTGAGGCAGGAGAATGACGTGAACCTGGGAGGCGGAGCTTGCAGTGAGCTGAGATCGCGCCACTGCACTCCAGCCTGGGTGACACAGCGCGAGACTCCGTCTCAAAAAAAAAAAAAAGAACTCTCACAGCTCATCCTTGATCTATACTGTCTCATATCTGGGATGTGATTTAAAAAAAAAAAAAGACAAGATTTCAAGAGGTATCTTTTTTCTGTAGACTTTGTAGCAGTCTGGCTACTCATATTCTATAATGACTTATTTTTCTACTTAGTGTACGCAGAAAGTCGTATACTTTTATTTGACCCTAAACAAAATGAGCAGTGAACCTCAAATCCATTTAATTAGCTGTGCCTTCTGCTTCATCTACCCTATTGTTGAGTTTTCATGGTAATTTAAGTTTTGCATAAACACGCACTAAATTTGCCATAGGCAAAAATAAAGGTTTCTCAGCTTAGGAAGTAGTCTGAGCGTGGAAGATGGTATGGGGAAATAAGAACAGAATGGCATATTTTGTTTTTTAACTCCTTATTTGCAAGACATAATGTACTTGTAGAGTCTACTTCCAGGGAAAGTCAAGTGCTTTTTTTTTTTTTTTTTTGGCCTATTTAGAAAGTAACTTATTCAATATTTTTAGTTTCCTGTAGTAGTGAGAAATATTTAGTGTTTAGTTTTGCTCTTTTTTAACCTCTCTTGTCTAGTCATCCTCTGAGCAGTCGTTTAAAATTGAAGTTTACCCTGGTTCAATGTTTGCTCTCTTTGTGGCCTTCATGTTCTCAGGTAAGCCCATTCATGGCATGACTTTTATCACTATGCTGTCATCTCAAGCTGTGAGGTTCTTCCCAAGATTCAGTCCCGTACTTCTGTTTTTTAGCAACTTCAGTTACTTGGCAAACTCAAAAGTGTATTATTATTTTTCCCTTCCAAACCTATGTTGCCTTTACTACCTGCATATTTTATCTGAATTAAGTGTATCACCATCAGTCTGGTTTCCTCCTTTCTTCTCTATACCTTCACTGCCTTTGTAGTAAAAAATGAACCTTATATAAAAATAAGTCTGGCAACTGCTCTCAGCTCCGGGGTGGCAATCTCTAAGCCCTTGGAATGTCCTTCCTGATAAGTGTGTCTTTGTTTACCTGGGTGTTGAGGTCACACCTGATAATCTAACGATGTGATTTATGTTGAGGCCTGGGGTTCACAGGTGTCAACTCAACATCCAGAAGGGCTTGTGACTAAAAGCTGTATGGACAGTCAATCATATGTACGTGACTAAGCCCCAATAAAGAGTGGATACCAAGGCTTTGGTGAATGTCCCTGGTTGGCAGTACTCTTGTGCATACTGTCATACATTACTGCCAGCAAAAGATAACCTCGTTGGTGATTCCATTGGAGAGGACAACTGGAAGCTTCATGCTTTGAGTTGTTGTGCATTCTGCACTATGAGTCTCTTCCTGTGATTTTTTTAATCTGTATGCTTTCGTTGTAATAAACTGTGACTGTAACTGTGATTGTAACAGCTTTCAGTGAGTTCGGTTGTGTCCCAGTGAATAATCAAACCTGAGAATCATCCTGGGAATCCCTGAACTTGTAGTTGGTGTCAGTAGTGAGAGTTGTCTTTGAGACTAAACTATCCTGCCCCCTCTTAATTTGGATCTTTTTTTAAAAATGCAGTACTGCTGCCATTCACTTAGACCATCACAATCTCTTATATGGCATATTGCAACAGCCATCTTTAGTACTTACCTGTTTGCTTATTTTAGCAACCACTTCTGCTTCTTCCCAGTTTTGGCAGTGTTTGTGTATTAGGCATTGTGCTAAGCAATGAGAATACAAAAATGGACTGTATATATCCTGCCCTCAAATACGTGGATGATTACTTGGATAATTAATGGATACTTAATAAATGTGTGATTAATATAACAGTTAATTAGAAATCTTGATTAACTTTGGAAATTATACGTGTACTTTATAGAAAGCAAAACAAACAGAACGTATAAGTCTGAACTCTCTGCAACATCTTTTTTTTTGGACACTCTCCTCACTGACCCAGAGTTCACATACAGAGAGGTAAAACAATGTGTACCAGTCGATGTTGTAATCCCTTTGTGAATAATAAGAATCCTATGTACAACCCTCTGAAATAGTTACTATTTCCATTTATAGATAGGAAAGCTGAGGCACACAGAGGTTAAGTAACTTCCCCAAGTATACACATCTCACACTTTAACTTGCCCAAGTATACACATCTCACATTTTAACTTGCCCAAGTATACACATCTCACATTTTAACTTTCCCAAGTATACACATCTCACACTTTGAAGAGCCTTGAGAGTTTGTTTTACCCACTCTGTCATGCTCTTTCTCAGGGCTGCCAAATTCCACTGTGTCACACCTTGAGTACAAACCTCCTTTACTCCCCAGCAGTCTGCAGTACTATGTTTGGACTAAAGATCTTATATTTCTGGGCAGGCTCCTTCATGCTTTTGGGACTGGCTATGCTGTTCTGCTAGGAATGCCTTTTTCCCTTCTCCCTCTGTACAGTAGTGTGTGTTCAGATCCCACCTCTGCATCTTGTAGCATGTGACCTAGGTGAGTTAATATCTCTGTGCTCCACTGTCCTCGTCTGTAAAATGGGAAAAAATAGTCTCTATTTCATATAATCATTTTGGAAGAGAAAATGAATTTATGTATATACAATGTGAATGGAATGTTGTTTGACATATAGTAAGGCCTTCATATGCATTAGCATTATTTTTGTTATCATGGTTAACCACTTCATCAAGCCTTCTGTATGTCCTTTGTATAAATTAGTTTTGCCCTTCGTGTATCCATTGCATTTTCTTGATAGAACTATTGTAATTCTTTCAAGGTCTTCTTGTTACAATTTACTAACGTGCTTATCTTTTTCCTGACAAGGGAGGGTTTTGAAGAACCAATACCTTAAGACTTGGGCAAGTCTTCTGCTTCTTCCCAGTTTTGGCAGTGTTTGTGTACTAGGCATTGTGCTAAGCAATGAGAATACAAACATGGACTGTATATATCCTGCCCTCAAATACATGGATGATTACTTGGATAATTAATGGATACTTAATAAATGTGTGATTAATATGAGTTAATTAGAAATCTTGATTAACTTTGGAAATTATACATGTACTTTATAGAAAGCAAAACAAACAGAACGTATAAGTCTGAACTGTCTGCAACATCTTTTTTTTTTTTTTTTTGGACACTCTCCTCACTGACCCAGAGTTCACACACAGAGAGGAAAAAAATACACACACACACAATCAGTTAATATTACCATAATCTGTGAGGGGTGTAGTCCCAGGTGGTTAGGGAAGAGAGAAATGAACAAGTATCTAGATTTCTATATTGTCCTATATGTTGGCTTCACACACGTTTTCAGCCTTAATCTGTGCAAATCTCTGTAAAGAAGTAACCTTTAGACCCTTTAAAGTCAGAGGTTAGAACAATTGATAGGTATCTTGTAGTTATGGCAAATTCAGTCCTGTGACTTAAAAGTCCACGCCTTTTCCTACACCTTGTGTGCTGCTGTGAAGGATCTGGAGTTGCATCCTTCCAAATGTATGCTCGGATCCCGTAGTATGAAGGACTCCTTCTGTTCAGGATTTTTAGCCTGTTGATGCTCCACCAGAAACGCAAGGGATTTTCTGTCTGAGGTGCAGTGAATACCAGATCTGGACATAAATTGCGCTTCTATGAGATACAAGGAAGAGCTTTTGCCAGAATAGAATAGGAGCCATCAGCTCCTCATTAGCATCTCTGAAGAATAAAAATAAAATGACTCAGAAACATACTTTGGTGCATTTCCATAAATTGATTTCTTTTTCATTTCCAAACAACTTTTAAAATAGTTGAATGAGCACCCTCTAGTGGATAATAATAGCACTAAATCAAGGGGTTTCTCTTTTTTAGCTATGGACATTTAAATAGGTTCTGTAATCTACAGGGTTATATTAATTGTGTTTAACAATCTCTAGATTAAATGATATTTTTCATATTCATCACTAGGAAGGATGGTAGCGTGGAGAGTAGAATAGTAGGAAAAAAGAATAAAGTCACAGAAAAGTTGAATGAAAATTATACTATCAAGTAATTTGATAGTATAATTATCCAATAGTATCATTCTCCAAATGATACATTATACAGTGTTGCAAGATTTTAACTTAACTATCTTTTACTTTTTTAATGCTTTGACTTTGTTAAAATAGTAAGTAGTTCAGAGAGCCTTGAATCAAAATTAATAAAATTAATCAGTTTACTCTGGGATTTAGGCCCCAGGCACTTAGCCAAGGAGACAGAGAAAAATAAGTCAAGGTTCCCATATAAACGAGTTAGGGAAATGGGTAAGCAGGCAGGGTGACACACAGTGTGATATGTTAGTTTAGCTTTATTAACTGTTTCTCAAACTTCAGTTATTCCTGTGTACCATCTGTCCAGTTTTACTTAATATTTGTTTTTTTGGTCAGTTTTAATATTTTTCTTTTGTTTCTTAGGAATTTAAATATAAGCTAATTTATATCATTTTCAATAAATAGATGTGCCTAGCATGTAGTCGACAGACGGTGTATTTTTAGAGAATGAATGAACGTTGACAAGAAGATAATAGACGATGGTTTACACCTGTAATTCCAGCACTTTGGGAGGCCAAGACAGGAGAATTGCTTGAGGGCGGGAGGATTGCTTGAGGATAGGAGTTCAAGACCAGCATGGGCAATATAGCAAGACCTCATCTCTAGAAAAAATAAAAAATCAGCTGGTTTTGGTAGTGCATGCCTGTAGGCCCAACTATTTGGGAGAGTGAGGTAGGAGGATCGCTTGAGTCCAGGAGCTCGAGGCTTCAGTGAGCCACAGTCGCACAGCAGTACTGCAGCCTCGGTGACGGAGTGAGACCTCGTCTCTAAAAAAAAGAAGACGAAACAGACTTAGCATATTGGAGGGAAGAGCAACAATGAGAAATAGAAAGACTTTCCAAGGGGGTGTGTAGGCTCAGGCAAGTGACAGCAGTCAGTTTTCAGATCCTCAACTTTCATGTATTCTCTTTCAGAAAACTACTCTGCCCCTCTGTACATAAGGCGGTACATATTCTCCTTTCCCAACCTGCCTTTCCCCAATTTTCCTTCACCCTTTTCACAAAAAAAGGCACACTTGCCCCATTCTGGCTTCTATGCCGCATTCCTCCAGGTATTCAAAACCTCCATGTGCCAGAAACTATTGGAGTGTCAGTGTGAGAAAGCAACTGACTAACAGATTCTCTGATAAGTCAGGTGGTTTCTAAGTTTTGCTTTCAACAAAAGTAAAGGAGCCTTGATTGAGATGTCAGCTAACAATTCATTTAAGACATTTTTGATGATAGGTCGCTAAGTGATTTGGGGATATAACTCCAAAAGAATTCAAAGTAAGAAACATTCCTATAACAAAATATATTTAATTCTCATCCACTTATTTAACTGAAGGTTTTTCTCAGCTCTTATAAAAACACAAAATAGGCTTAAAAATGGTGTTGAATCCTGACTGATTTTATTATAGTAAGAAGTAATATTCATTTATGAATATATGGAAACAAAAGCTTATTTCATTAAGATATCCATTTCTTATCAATTTTTCCTTCTATGTTTATAAGTTGTTTTGATGGGTTTTATACTAATAATATTATTGATCCCTGAATCCAGAAGTTACCAAATTTAACACTTAAATTTGTTTAACACAGGAAAAACAAATTTAGTATATACACATGTGTATATGTGGGGGCTAGAGAAGTATGAGAGGGTGATAAAAAGATTTCAAGCATGAAAATGTATTAAGATGAAGTTATATGAAGTAGAATGTAAATAAAAGAGGAAAACGAGCAGCATAACATTTCCACCTGTTAAAGACGAGTCAGTCTGTGAATTTTTAAATGGGTGATGATGAGTATCAAAATCATTCTGATATTTAGATTCCACTGGGCACATATTAAAAGCAGTATAATTTGTATTTTAAAATGTCAGTGTTTACAGTATGCTGGAAATTGCATCCTTTAAACATATGGTGAGATTTTAATGTCAACTTAAAATGTATTTTTTTTTCAAAATGATATCAGTGATGCACTAGCAAATTTGCAGGTCACTGACCTTGTGTGTCTCCAGTTCTGCTGGCTGCTGAGGTACTTGCACTTCTTCTCACCTGGAAGACCAGTAAATGGAACAGCTTCAGACTAACTGTGAATCTTGAGAGAAGGCCTGGAGTGTGGCGCCTGGCCTCTGTTTTCTAGAGTTATCTAACGTACATTCCCTCTACTGATTGCTAAGCAACTTGCCCATCCGTCAAAGCTTTGGATTCGGAAGCCACTTCCCTCCAGCCCCAGGGTAGCAACCCACCCAGTGAAGGCACAGGAGGGTGTATGTGTGTGTTTGTGTGTGTGTTGTGGGGAGGAGAATGGAGGTCAGTGGCAGGTGTGTGCAAGGGGAGCTGCAAGAATCATATTAATCCACAGCTTTGCTTTCTCAGGGCTAGGAAGCACCAGCCTGAGCAGCCTTAGCAGTCTCTTCAAGAGTTGGTCTGTTGCAGCTGCTTCTATAGGCAGGATGTGTCTAGCTGGTATCATTGTTAGGGGCAAGAGGGTTTCAGGGAGGTCAGGGCCACTTGCACTAAGTGACGGTTGGGGTAAAATTCTCTTTCCCGCCCCCTTTTGTAGCTCTGTGCTGTAGTACCAGGGTCTCACACTTAGGGAACCACTCCTGTTAGACTTTAAAGTCAGTCTGATTTTGAATCAGATACTTCTGCCTACTAGCAGTGTGACCTCAGGTAAGTTGTCAAATCTCTAAAAGCCTCAGTTAACCTCTAAAATAGGAGTAAGAGCTGCCTCTCTCAAGCTTGTTGTGATGGTTCTATGATAGAAGCGTGCAAAATGAACATTGTACACATCCAATCAGTAACATTTATTAATAATGATATCGGAGTATGGTGGAGGATGTGAACTGGGTGGTAAGTGGAAAGGCTTGCTTGGAGAGAGAAAACTCCCAGAGTTGAGAACGGATAAGTGAGAGAGGAAAGGTTATTCAGGGAGGTTGGGGGGCGGGGCATAGTTTATGTGGAGACCAGTAAATGTTAAAGAAACTTGTTACAGGAAATCTATATAGGTCAGTAGGGTTGGATGTAGATCATGAAAGATCAGAAATTTCGCTTGTTCTATTTAGGCCTTATTCTGTCTAGTCATTAAAGAATGAGATAGAATGATTTCTGAAGAGTTCTGCTTCAGTCTGCAATAAGTACACGTCTTTTTTATTATTATTATACTTTAAGTTCTGAGGTGCATATGCAGAATGTGCAGTTTTGTTACATAGTTATACCCATGCCGTGGTGGTTTGCTGCAACCATCAACCCGTCACCTACATTAGGTATTTCTCCTAATGCTATCCCTCCCCCAGCCCCCCACTTCCCGACAGGCCCCAGTGGTGTGTGATGTTCCCCTCCCTGTGTCCATGTGTTCTCATTGTTCAGTTCCCACTGATGAGTGAGAAGATGTGGTGTTTGGTTTTCTGTTCCTGTGATAGTTTGCTGAGAATGATGGTTTCCAGCTTCATCCATCTCCCTACAAAGGACATGAACTCATCCTTTTATATGACTGCATAGCATTTCATGGTATATATGTGCCCCATTTTCTTTATCTACTCTATCATTGATGGACATTTGGGTTGGTTCCAAGTCTTTGCTATTGTGAATAGTGCTGCAATAAACATGCATGTGCATGTGTCCTTATAGTAGAAGGATTTATAATCTTTTGGGTATATACCCAGTAAAGGGATTGCTGGGTCAAATGGTATTTCTAGTTCTAGATCCTTGAGGAATCGCCACACTGTCTTCCACAATGGTTGAACTAATTTATACTCCCATTAGCAGTGCAAAAGTGTTCCTGTTTCTCCACATCCGCTACAGCATCTATTGTTTCCTGACTTTTTAATGATCATGATTCTAACTGGTGTAAGATGGTATCTCACTGTGGTTTTGATTTGTATTTCTCTAATGACCAGTGATGATGAGCATTTTTTCATATGTTTGTTGGCTGTATAAAAATCTTCTTTTGAGAAGTGTCTCTTCATATCCTTTGCTCACTTTTTGATGAGGTTGTTTGTTTTTTTCTTGTAAATTTGTTTAAGTTCTTTGTAGATTCTAGATATTAGCCCTTTGTCAGATGGATAGATTGCAAAAATTTTCTCCCATTTTGTAGGTTGCCTGTTCACTCTGATGATAGTTTCTTTTGCTGTGCAGAAGCTCTTTAGTTTAGTTAGATCCTATTGGTCAATTTTGGCTTTTGTTACCATTGCTTTTGGTGTTTTAGACATGAAGTCTTTGCCCATGCCTGTGTCCTGAATGATATTACCTAGGTTTTCTTCTAGGATTGTTATGGTATTAAGTCTTATGTTTAAGCCTTTAATCCATCTTGAGTTGATTTTTGTATAAGGTGTAAGGAAGGGGTTCAGTTTCGGTTTTCTGCATATGGCTAGCCAGTTTTCCTAACACCATTTATTAAGCAAGGAATCTTTTCCCCATTGCTTGTTTGTGCCAGGTTTGTCAAAGATCAGATGGTTGTAGATGTATGGTGTTCTTTCTGAGGCCTCTTTTTTGTTCCATTGGTCTGTGTATCTGTTTTGGTACCGATATCATGCTGTTTTGGTTACTGTAGCCTTGTAGAATAGTTTGAAGTCAGGTAGCATGATGCCTCCAGCTTTGTTCTTTTTCCTTAGGATTTTCTTGGCTATGTGGGTTCTTTTCTGGTTCCATATGAAGTTTAAAGTATTTTTTTCCAATTCTGTGAAGAAAGTCAATGGTAGCTTGATGGGGATGGCATTGAATCTATAAATTACTTTGGGCAGTATGGCCATTTTCACGATATTGATTCTTCCTATCCATGAGCATGGAATTATTTTCCATTTGTTTGTGTCCTCTCTTATTTCCTTGAGCAGTGGTTTGTAGTTCTATTTGAAGAGGTCTTTCACATCCTTTGTAAGTTGTATTCCCAGATATTTTATTCTCTTAGTAGCAATTGTGAATGGGAGTTCACTCATGGTTTGGCTCTCTGTCTGTTATTGGTGTATAGGAAAGCTTGTGATTTTTGCACATTGATTTTGTATCCTGAGACTTTGCTGAAGTTGCTTATCAGCTTAAGGAGATTTTGGGCCGAGACGATGGGGTTTTCTAAATATACAATCATGTCATCTGCAAACAGGGACAATTTGACTTCCTGTCTTCCTATTTGAATACCCTTTATTTCTTTCTCTTGCCTGATTTCCCTGGCCAGAACTTCCAATATTATGTTGAATAGGAGTGGTGAGAGAGGGCATTCTTGTCTTATGCTGGTTTTCAGAGGGAATGCTTCCATTTTTTGCCCATTGAGTATGATACTGGCTGTGGGTTTGTCATAAATAGCTCTTATTATTTTGAGATATGTTCCATCGATACTAGTTTATTGAGAGTTTTTAGCATGAAGGGGTGTCGCAGAGGCCTTTTCTGCATGTATTGAGATAATCATGTGGTTTTTGTCATTGGGTCTGTTTATGTGGTGGATTACATTTGTTTTTTTTTCAAGGATTAATTTAATTTTTAAAACAAATACAAGTATTGATTCACTCTTCTCAACTTGACAGTCTGCCTGTGGCATAGCTGTCAGGTAAAAACATACATCTTTACAACACTGTGGTCCCAAGTTAAAAACAAACAAACAAACAAATACACCATTTCACAGAAAAGAAACAACATGAAAACAGCTCAGGAAATACACTAATGAGCAAAAATATATGGGGAAGGAGGAACATGTAGTTTTGACTTAACTGAAGAAACCAAGAAGAAACTGGTCTACGTATGTAAATGTGCATCCTGGAAAGGCAGGTGTCAAGATTTTCGGGTAGGAATCTATATGTCTTGAATCTCCCCTATTTCCTGAATAAAAGTGACCTCTTTCAGTATTTATACTTCGTGGCTCAGACACCTACCTCATTTGGCTCTGTTTCTTACTCACTTTAGCCTCTACTTAAATGAAAAATTTGGCGATATAGCATAAGGAGAAAAATAATCACACATAATATTTTCATTTCTGTAGCTAGTTTAGATCAGGGTTTGTTACTAGAAAATTCCTGAAGAAAATTTCAACGTTAAGTCTGTGGCCTTGCTGAACCAAGCCCCCCACATTAATATTTAGAAAACACCCACTGTTTGGGCTAATAGCATTATTGGTGGTACCTATTATATAGAGGGATACCTGAACAAAGTCTGTCTCAAAACCAGCATTAAATCACTCTTAGGTCGAAAAGAAAAACAAGGGGAGTCTAAAGTCACAAGAAGTAAAGACATATCTAGGACTCTTATCCTTCTGGATCCACATTTCCTTCAGGGTCTTCGTCATTTTAAATGTTCTCTGCCATTTGCCACACTTGCAGGATATTGTCTTCTGATACAGAACAAATCACCCAAGATTCATTGGGATTCCAGGAGAAATCAGATATCTTGGCATTGTGACCACCATGAATAAACAACAACGCTGGTGGCCCATCTTCTGCACCATCTGGGGATTGTTCCTCTCCAATTTTACTTAAATCCCAGACATTCATTCTGTGATCAGTACCACTAGAAGCCAAAATAGCCTCATTGTGAGGTGACCACTGAACCTGGAATATTTCATCCTTACGTGATTCAAAGAAATGTGACATAAGTTTCAGATTTTTCAGATCCCACAAGGCAACAGTCTTATCAGCTGATCCTGTGGCAAGAATGAACTCAGTATAAGGATTGAAAGGCAGTTCACTTCAGCAGTGTGAGCGTCAACTGAGTGTCTTGGTTTGGAAGTATTGTTTGAACGAGTATCCCAAATCATAAGTTTCTGATCATCAGCAACTGACACAAACAGAGACTCATGGAGCAGATGCCAGGAAACATCTTCTACTACTGCTGTATGCCCTGTAAAGATGGTCTTCACATCCACCACTTTTCCCTCCTTTCGAACGGCACTGATGTCCCACAGGCAGATGGTGTGATCATCAGAAACACCAAGTAAGTGCCCACTGAGATTTGGGTTCCAAGAAAGCCCATAGCCTTCCTTCTGATGTCCACGGAGACGCAAGTCTGGGTTGCACTCTCCAGAAAGATCTGGTTTAGAAGGATGTTTTGTATAGTCGAAGACAAGAACATCACTGGAAGGAGTCTTTGTTGTGATGATACAAGGATTCTGGGGCACATAATGGGCCCTGTTTACTTCTCCTTCATGGTTGATCTTGATTTCCATTTCAATTTTTCCACTAACTGAATGAAAACCTCCAAATTCTCTTTTCTCACTGTCATAGTGTGACACATCAAACTGAGCATCATCATTAGGGAGTTGCACACTGGCTATAACAAGATGGTTTTGTTCATCCCATGTGTGTGTCCCCAGGACAAGTCGATGAATGCTAAAATCTTTCCCTTCTGGTCTGGTTACACCTGGAAGCCACTGGGCAGTTAGGCTGGGCCACTCCAAAGCCTGCGTCATCACCAAATCATAAAGAAAAGGGGTGTTCTTTTTCCATATTTTGTACTCCTTGTGGATCACTCGTTCTTCCACTGCATCGTCGAAGGCTGCTTCCTTGTCTGCCATGGAGAGCAAGTGAGCCAGGGGAATCCTGGAGTCGAGCATTGTGGGAGGGGCAGGGAGGCTGCGGGCTGGATTGATTTGCGTATGTTGAACCAGTCTTGCATTCCAGGTATGAAGCCAACTTCGTGGTGGATAAGCTTTTTGATGTGCTGCTGGATTTGGTTTACCAGTATTTTATTGAGGATTTTCACATTGATGTTCATCAGGGATATTGGCCTGAAATTTTATTTTTTTGTTGCGTCTCTGCCAGGTTTTGGTATCAAGATGATACTCATAAAATGAGTTAGGGAAGATTCCCTCTTTTTCTATTGTTTGGAATAATTTCAGAAGGAATGGTACTAGCTCCTCTTTGTACATCTGGTAGAATATGGCTGTGAATTCGTCTGGTCTTGGACATTTTTTGGTTGGTAGGCTATTAATTACTGCCTCAATTTCAGAACTTGTTATTGGTCTATTCAGGAATTCGACCTCTTCCTGGTTTTGACTTGGGAGGGTGTATGTCTCCAGGAATTTATCCATTTCTTCTAGATTTTCTATTTTATTTGTATAGAGGTGTTTATAGTATTCTCTGATGGTAGTTTGTATTTCTGTGGGATCAGTGGTGATATCCCCTATATCATTTTTTATTACATCTATTTAATTCTTCTCTCTTTTCTTCTTTGTCAGTCTGGCTAGCGGTCTATCTATTTTGTTGATCTTTTCAAAAAACCAGCTCCTGGACTCACTGATTTTTTTGAAGAGATTTTCCGGTCTCTATCACCTTAAGCTCTGCTCTGATCTTAGTTATTTCTTGCCTTCAGCTAGCTTTTGAATTTGTTTGCTCTTGCTTCTCTGGTTCTTTTAATTTTGATGTTAGGTTGTCAATTTTAGATCTTTCCTGCTTTCTCTTGTGGGCATTTAGTGCTATAAATCTCCTTCTACACACCGCTTTAAATGTGTCCCAGAGATTCTGGTACATTGTGTCTTTGTTCTCCTTGGTTTCAAGGAACATCTTTATTTCTGCCTTCATTTCATTATTTACCCAGTAGTCATTCAGGAGCGGGTTGTTCAGTTTCCATGTAGTTGAACGGTTTTGAATGAGTTTCTTAAATCTGAGTTCTAATTTGATTGCACTGTGTTCTGAGAGACTGTTTGTTATGATTTCCATTCTTTTGCATTTGTTGAGGAGTGTTTTACTTCCTACTATGTGGTCAATTTTAGAATAAGTGTGATGAGGTGCTGAGAAGAATCTATATTCTGTTGATTTAGGGTAGAGAGTTCTGTAGATGTCTATTAGTTCGGCTTGGTCCAGAACTGAGTTCAAGTCCTGAATATCCTTGTTAATTTTCTGTCTCACTGATCTAATATTGACAGCGGGGTGTTAAAGTCTCCCACTATTATTGTGTGGGAATCTAAGTCTCTTTGTAGGTCTCTAAGAACTTGCTTTGTGAATCTGGGTGCGCCTGTGTTGGGTGCGTATATATTTAGGATAGTTAGCTCTTCTTGTTGCATTGATCCCTTTACCGTTATGTAATGGCCTTCTTTGTCTCTTTTGATCTTTGTTGGTTTAAAGTCTGTTTTATCAGAAATTTGGATTGGAACTCCTGCTTATTTTTGTTTTCCATTTGCTTGGTAAATCTTCCTCCATCCCTTTATTTTGAGCCTATGTGTGTCTTTGCACATGAGATGGGTCTCCTGAATATAGCACACAGATGGGTCTTGACTCTTTATCCAGTTTGCCAGTCTGTGTCTTTTAATTGGTGCATTTAACCTATTTACATTTAAGGTTGACACATTGTTATGTGTCAATTTGATCCTGTCACTATGATGCTAGCTGGTTATTTTGTCCATTAATTCATGCAGTTTCTTCATAGTGTCGGTGGTCTTTACAATTTGGTATGTTTTTCCAGTGGCTGATACTGGTTGTTTCTTTCCATGTTTAGTGTTTCTTTCAGGAGCTCTTGTAAGGCAGGCCTGGTGGTAACAAAATCTCTCAGCATTTACTTGCCTGTAAAGGATTTTATTTCTCCTTCGCTTGTGAAGCTTAGTTTGGCTGGATATGAAATTCTGGGTTGAAAATTATTTAAGAATGTTGAACATTGGCCCCCACTCTTTTCTGGCTTGTAGAGTTTCTGCCGAGAGATGCTTTTAGCCTGACGGGCTACCCTTTGTGGGTAACCTGACCTTTCTGTCTGGCTGCCCTTTGCATTTTTTCCTTCATTTCAACCTTGGTGAATCTGATGATTATATATCTTGGAGTTGCTCTCCTCAAGAAGTATCTTTGTGGTGTTCTCTGTATTTCCTGAATTTGAATATTGGCCTGCCTTGCTAGGTTGGGGAAATTCTCCTGGATAATATCCTGAAGGATGTTTTCCAACTTGGTTCCATTCTCCCCGTCACTTTCAGGTATACCAATCAAATGTAGATTTGGTCTTTTCACATAGTCCCATATTTCTTGGAGGCTCTGTTCCTTCCTTTTTATTCTTTTTTCTCTAAACTTGTCTCCTCGCTTTATTTCATTAAGTTGATCTTCAGTCTCTTATATCTTTTCTCCTGCTTGGTCGATTCAGCTATTGATACTTGTGTATGCTTCACGAAGTTGTTGTGCTGTGTTTTTCAGCTCCATCAGGTCATTTATATTCTTCTCTAAACTTGTTATTCTACTTATCAATTCATCTAACCTTTTTTCGAGGTTCTTAGCTTCCTTGCATTGGGTTAGAATATGCTCCTTTAGGTCAGAGGAGTTTGTTATTACCCACCTTCTGAAGCCTACTTCTGTCAGTTCGTCAAACTCATTCTCCAGTTTTGTTCCCTGCCTATGAGGAGTTGTGATCCTTTGGAGGAGAAGAGGCGTTCTGGTTTTTGGAATTTTCAGCCTTTTTGCACTGGTTTCTCCCCATCTTTGTGGATTTATCTACCTTTGGTCTTTGATGTTGGTGACCTTCGGCTGGGGTCTTTGAGTGAACGTGCTATTCCTTTCTGTTTGTTCGTTTTCCTTCTAACAGTCGGGCCCCTCTGCTGCAGGTCTGCTGGAGTTTGCTGGAGGTCCACTCCAGACCCTGTTTGCCTGGGTATCCCAGTGGAGGCTGCAGAATAGCAAAGATTGTTGCCTGTTCTGTCCTCTGAAAGTTTTGTCCCAGAGGGGCACCTGCCAGATGCCAGCCAGAGCTCTCCTGTATGAGGTGTCCGTCAGCCCCTACTGGGAGGTGTCTCCCAGTCAAGATACATGGGGGTCAGGGAACCCACTGAGGAGGCCGTCTGACCCTTAGCAGAGCTTGAACATTGTGCTGGGACATCCGCTGCAGTCTTCAGAGCCGTCAGGCAGCGATGTTTAAGTCGCTGAAGCTGCGCCCGCAGCTGCCCCTCCCAGCAGGTGCTCTGTCCCAGGGAGAGGGGATTTTATCTATCAGTCCCTTACTGAGGTTGCTGCCTTCTTTTCAGAGATGCCCTGCCCAGAAAGCAACAATCTGCCAGTCTGGCCACAGCAGCCTTGGTGAGCTGCAGTGGGCTCTGCCCAGTTTGAACTTCCTAGTGGCTTTGATTACACTGTGAGGGTAAAACCTCCTACTCAAGCCTTAGTAATGGCAGACGCTCCTCCCTCTACCAAGCTCCAGCATCCCAGGTTGATCTCAGACTGCTGCTGTGCTGGCAGTGAGAATTTCAAGCCGGTGGATCTGAGTTTGCTGGGCTCCATGAGGGCGGGACCCACCGAGCCAGACCCCTTGGCTCCCTGGCTTCAGCACCCCTTTCCAGGGGAGTGAATGGTTCTGTCTCGCTGGCGTTCCAGGTGCCACTGGGGTATGGAAAAGAAAACTCCTGCACCTAGTTCGGTGTCTGCCCAAACATCCGCCCACTTTTGTGCTGGAAACCCAGGGCCCTGGTGGGGTAGGCACTGAAGGGAATCTCCTGGCCTGCAGGTTGCATAGACCATGGGAAAAGCATGGTATCTGGACCAGAGTGCATGGTTCCTCAGGCTTAGTCCCTCACAGCTTCCCTTGGGTAGGGGAGAAAATTCCCCAACCCCTTTCCCTTCCCTAGTGAGGTGATGCTCCACCCTGCTTCAGCTCACACTTTGTGGGCTGCACCCACTGTCCAACCAGTCCCAGTGAGATGAACCAGGTACCTCAGTTGGAAATGCAGAAATCACCCACCTTCTGCGTTGATCTTGCTGGGAGCTGCAGACCGGAGCTGTTCCTAATGGGCCATCTTGTCAGCAATCCTCAGTACATGTCTTTAAATCTGATTGGGGCTCTCTCCCCCTTAAGTTTTTTAATGGCTTCTCATCACTTAGAAAATAAAATTCTAAAACCTTATCACATTATATTTGGTAATCTTCTGCCATGATCCATACCAGACTACTGTTTTTTAAAATGCACTGTTCTTTCTCATACCTGTGTGCTTGTACATGTGGTGTTAGCTTTGTCCTGAAACTTGCTTTCTCATTTCTTCCTACAGATAATTTCTTCTCGTCCTTCAAAATTTAACATATTGGATAATATACAAAAGCTAATGTTCCTAAATTAATAATCCTCTTAAACAATAAGCTTAAAAGGAAATATGCAGGATTAATAACCTTTCTAAGAGATAGGAAAGAAAATGTGAATAAATGGAGAAACATGTGATCAGGATTGGAAAAATTGACTGCAATAAAGATGTGAAATATCTCCAAGTTTAAAGCATTTAATATAATCCTAGGCAAGGTTACTATATCTCTACCTGTCTACATATACAAATATTTTATAAATTGTTTTTAACTGAACTTTTATTCCAAAGTTCATCTGAAAGAATAGACATTCCAGATAGCTTCGAAAATTCTGAAGAAAAAAAGAATGAGTAAAGATTTGTCCTGTCTGATGTTAACTAATTGGAAGTGTTCTCCTCCTTTTTAGCTAAGGGTTAGGCACACGATGCAAGTCAAGCCACTCCTGTCTGTATCACTGTGTTCCTGATCATTTTTTTGTTACACGTGACTCAACACTGGATAGATTTTTCAGCCTGTTTGCAGGGTAAGATTAGGATGAACTGCCATAGGACTTACAATAGTGGCATTTGCAGATTTCCCTTTGGGGTCAGTCTTAAAGCAGTCTCCCCCAAAGTGTGGTCCTGGGGATCAGCAGCATCAGCATCACCTGAAAACTTGCTAGAGATACAAATTTCAGGCTCTCTTTCAGACCTCCTGAATCAGAAACTCTGGCTGGGTCCCTGCAGTCTGTTTTACAGACCCTTGATGCACACTGAAGTTTGCGAACCTCTTTCTTAAGGAAAGAGGTTGTCATCCTCCAAAATAGCTGAAACAGATTTGCCAGGCTCCCGTGACACACCATCCATAGTAAGAGGCAGTGAAAGGAGAAAGCAGGTTCACGTATTAGCCCTAAATTGAAATTCACGTGGCACGCTTCCAGTCGCAGGTGTTACATTTCAATCCAGCCATTCCTCACATAGGCAGCTCCAGGGTGTGAAGCAGCTGGAATTTATTTAATTGACCATAGTTAATGAGGCTCCCAAATAACTCAGCTAGAAAGGTCAGCTAGTAAATAAATTAAATATTTCCTGCTGGATCATCTGTCAGTTGATATGAGTTTGTGATTGTCAAGAGATGGAACTCTTGGACCGAATACAAATTTAGCAAGGTAAAGCTGCTGGGGGAAAGCCTGCACCATCAATCCATAAGTGGTTTTTAAATCATCCTTGGTTTTTTATCATCTGAGCCACTCATCGCCTCATTAACTCTATTAGTATAGAGTTCACTGTAGTTAGTTTCCCATACCTTTTATCTTCATCAGAGGAAAACACTCATTCCCTCTAATACCCTTTTATGGTAGTACTTTTCCCTCTAATATTCAGAGTCTCTAAGAAATTGAATATTGTCACTAAGAAAAACACTTCCTTGTGCAGAGTGATGGACAAAGATTCATTTGGACAGATTTAGAGGTATTTAAAGGCAGGCCGCCTTTTTGTGTTTTGTTTTTCAAGATGTTCTGCAGGGAGGGACTAAGCTGAGTGTAAGCTGAGGCATACCTCTCTGGTGCAGAATTTAAACCTCAAAAAACTCAGTAATCATAATGTTACCGGTAGAGGGTCTTGACTGCAAGTTGTCCAGGTTCTTGGAGTTTTGAACAAAGAATCAGACAAAACACACAGCCAAGCAAGGAAAGAATGCTGCAACAAAGAGATTGATTGAAAGTGAAAGTACACTCCGCAGTGTGAGAATGGCCACAGCAGTGCCACAAGGGCCACAGATACAGAATATTCTTGGGTCTGAATACCCACTAGAGGTTTTCCATTGGCCACGTGGTGCTCACCTCATGTAAATGATGTAGTGGCCCGCAATCCGTCTGATTGGTTGCGGAAAGCAGCCAAACAGAGGCTGCAGTGAGGTTACAAAGGTTACACTCCTGTGCAAATATCTGATTGGTTGTGGACAGCAACCAGTCAGAGACTGAAGTGAAGTTACGAAGTTGCACTTCTATTCAAACATGTGATTGGTTGCAAAAAGCAACAAATCAGAGGTACTTTCAATTTCCCATTTGCCATGCAGAAAATGTGAGGGTCTGCAAAGGGAGTAGCCCCTGGTTCTTTTGTTACTTAGGCATGGAAAGTTAGGGTTTTCCTTTCAATTTAGTTCTAGGAATTCAGTGTGAAATGACTTTAGGTTCCCTGTCTCCAGACTCTATTCTCTTGCCTCAATAATATAATATTTCAATGATCACAATTAGTTTTTGAAAAGCCACAATGAACAAAATACCAATTTCTAAAATAAAGACAGGATCATAACAGTGCTGGATTCAGTCCTATGAGATCCTCATGAGGCAGAAGGAAGAGTCAGGAATACTGATCCTGTCTCTTAAAATCGCAGGTAAGTGAAGTATAAAACTAGGACCATATTCACCTGATTCATAATATAAAATTGTATTGGTGTGTATGATATTAATATTCTCTTATTTTCTCTTTTTCTATTTCTAGGAAGATACTGACATCTCCATCATGCTGGCAATATGCTGTCCTGCTTAACCGATTCAATTATCCTTTTGAACTGGAAAAGGATTTACATTTGAAGGGTTATCACACACTCTTTCAGGGATCTTTACCCAACTATCCTAAATCAATGAAGTGCTACCTTAGCAGAACTCCGGGCCGAATCCCTTCAGAAAGACACCAAATTGGAAACCTGAAAAAATATTATCTCCTAAATGCTGCTTCCCTTCTCCCAGTATTGGCTCTGGAATTAAGGGATGGGGAGAAGGTTCTGGATCTGTGTGCTGCTCCTGGAGGCAAATCAATAGCTCTGCTGCAGTGTGCTTGTCCAGGTAGTGTGCTTTTCGTTCAGTATTTGACAACTTTTTAATATCCGTATGTTACAGAGAATTTTGAAAGTATATATGGGGAGAAACATAAGATTGAGTTTGCAAACTCGGGAAGCTTGAAAACTAGGACAATATGGAGAATAATGGAAATTTTTGCAGAGGAAGTCAGTATAAATAACATTTTTTTCAGCAACTTAATTCTAGCAGGTGATTGGAAATAAAACTTCAACATTTTGCAAATACAGATCTGTCAGATGATATGACTGCTCATAAGCCGGATAGGTTTTTTTTTTTTGTTATTTACCTTTATACTTCAGAGTCTTATATAGATATCCTTGTCATACTTCTCTGCAACAGAAACATGTACATTTAAAATAATTTTTTGATGTCAGTAGAATATAAGGTTCCAAGGCAATTCTTTCTGGTAGAAATATAATGTGAAGTACATATATACCCTTAAATATTTAAGTACTTACATTTAAAAGGTAGAAAGAAACAGGTGAGATTAATTTGAATAATACATTGAACCTGATACATTCAAAATATTATTTCAATATGTAATCAAAATAGAAATTATGAGATATTTTACATTCTCATTTTTTTACAGGTCTTTAAAATTGGTTACTTTACAGTTACGTCACATTTCAGTTGAGACTAGCCACATTTCAAGTGTTCATAGTCACATGTGAGAAGAGAGTCTAGTATTGGACAATCCAAAAAGTCTTTTCAGGTCACTTTTTCATTACCATTATTATCAGAACCAAAGTGATACACAGTTTTATAAATGTTTGTTAAAAGTAACTAGTCAACATTTACTATAAATTTTTTTCTTAATGATTTTTCTTTTAAAACTAATTCTTTTTTGGCTGGGCACGGTGGCTCACGCCTGTAATCCCAGCACTTTGCGAGGCCGAGATGGGTGGATCTCGAGGTCAGTAGTTCAAGACCAGCCTGGCCAAGACGGTGAAACCCCATCTCTACTAAAAAATACAAAAAAATTAGCCAAGCATGGTGTTGGGCACCTGTAATCCCAGAATCCCAGCCACTCAGGAGGCTGAGGCAGAGAATTGCTTGAACCAGGGAGGTGGAGGTTGTAGTGAGCTGAGATCACGCCACTGCACTCCAGCCTGGGCGACAGAGTGAGAGACTCCGTCTCAAAAAAGCAAAACAAACAAACAAACAAAACTAGTTATTTTTCTTTTAAAACTAATACATGTTTCCCTGAATAAATATTATTTACTACTAGATGAGGCAGAGTTGAGCATCAGTTCTGTCCGGTTTTTGTGTGATGATTCTGTCTTTATAGATGCCAGTGCTGTTCATACAGATAAGAAGATGAACTGGGCGTGGTGGCTCATGCCTGTAATCACAGCACTTTGGGAAGCCAAGGCAGGCGATCACTTGAGCTCAGGAGTGCTAGACCAGCCTGGGCAACATGGGAAAACCCTGTCTCTACAAAAAAATTCAAAAAGTTAGCTGGGCATGGTGGTGCATGTCTGTAGTCCCAGCTACTCAGGAGGCTGAGGTAGGAGGATTGCTTGAGCCTGGGACGTGGAGATTACAGTGAGCTGAGATTGCACCACTCCATCAGCCTGGGAAACAGTGAGATCCTGTCCCGAAGAGAATTGTGTTACAGTTGTTTTACTGATTCTTCAGACTCCTGATTTATAGCCCCAGATCACATACAGATCTTTCATCAAGCATTATTTTAATTATCTATTAGGTAAGCACCATTTAAGTCCATTTTTGATTTTGTTGAAAGCAAACGATGTGAAACCATCTCAATTACAAAAGGCAGGGTTGGCCTTTTTTTTTTGAGGTGGGATCTCGCTTTGTCTCCCAGGCTGGAGTGCAGTAGTGCGATATCAGCTCTCTGTGACCTCTGCCTCCCAGGTTCGAGCGATTCTCCTGCCTCACCCTCCTGAGTAGCTAGGATTACAGGCATGTGCCACCATGCCCGGCTAATTTTTATATTTTTAATAGAGATGGGGTTTCACCATGTTGGCCAGGCTGGTCTCAAACTCCTGACCTCAAGTGATGTGCCCACCTCGGCCTCCCTAAGTGCTGGGGTTACAGGCGTGAGCCACTGTGCCTGGCCGACTTCACTTTCTCAGCCAAGACACTGATGTGTTGAACTGCCCTTGTTTGATGTTCTGGAGATTTCTACACCCTGGCACATTGTGCCATAATAGGATTCTAGATGTGTGGGAGGCTTGCTTGTCATTTGTAAAGTTGGTGAAGGGCCGTGTGAAAGGAGATGCCCCACTGGAGGTGTTCTCCTTTAGGAAGTTGATGATCTGAAAATGGCTTCTTTTGAAACTGTCCAAGCCTTCCTGTCCCTTAGAACAGGGTATGTATCCCCAAGGCCTGTATGTTCCAGTTTGAAGACGGCTTTTATACTTTTATATGAGAGCATTCCCTGTTGAAATAGATTTAAAATTCTTTTATGAGAAATGTGAATCCAGTTGTACTAGGCCTTGGTACAAATATATCAGTTAACTGTATATTTAGGAAGAAATATGCCCAATGTTTTAGAGTTCTGGTTAAAACTCAGCTATTGAAGCTTGCTGTATTTTAGAATAAGAAATCACAACAAAAATATTATTTTACAAGTTTACCTCATTATTTTTATCATTTAGGCTGAAGTTTTGTGGAGTTGTATGTTGTAAGGAGCACTTATTTTTTCTTCTAAGTATAAGTTAAAAGGCTTATACTAATTAATTCTGGATATAGAATTTTAGTATTATAAAGGATGGAAGGAAAATGTCAAATGTAGTTACCATTTTGAAGAGAGGACATTTTAATCCTAAATTATCCTCATTAGTAGGCTATAAATATTTTACGCATTTTTGGTAGCAAAGTTGATTTGATTAGGAATCCAAAGGCAAACTGATATATTCTAGGAGTTTGAAGTTGAGAAGAATCTTCCTGTTCTTATATCAAGGGCAATGAACTACAGGCAGTGTTCCAAGTAAAGTAGCTTTTCATCTAAGTAGGACTAATGATAATGATTTACTAAGAAGTACAGATGTCTTCATGCTGATGCTTAAAGCCCAAATTAGGTTAGCTACAGTGCTTGAATTTGGAATGTAGAAGCAATGCTAATCAAAGCTTTTATAAGCAAAATGTAAAATGATGGCTGCACTAAATGTGCATTTGTACACCAAATTTCTTTAGATCAGTACTGGCCTTTATTCTGGGCCAAGAGGCTCATGGCTTTGAATGATTACAAAGCTTATGTTTCAGGATGATTTAAAAAAAAGAGTCTACTTTCTGTTGGTCCAGCGCTCTCACCTGTTAACACATTGATGGACTGACCATGGTTTTTGTCAGCATAGCCTTTTTAATGTCCTGCTCTTGGCAGGAAAAGAGCAAACAATATGGATTCTCAATGGAAAAACATCAGCATATTAACTAAGGATGACCCAGCTTGGTGGAGTGTCTTAGTCAACTTTCTGGCTGAAGTCTATGTCCTTCTAGGCATGAAAATCTCTTTGATGTCAGTGATAACTTTTTTGGTTTTTTGAGACAAGGTCTTGCTCTGTTGCTCAGGCTGGAGTGCAGTGGTGCGATCTTGGCTCACTGCAGCCTTGACTTCCTGGGTTCAAGCCATCCTCCCTCCTCAGTCTTCCAAGTAGCTGGGACTATAGGCCACATGCCACCATGCCTGGCTAATTTTTGTATTTTTTTTAGAGATGGGGTTTCACTGTGTTGCCCAGGCTGGGCCTGGAACTCCTGGGCTCAAGCAGTCAGCCTGCCTTGACCTCCCAAAGTGCTGGGATTACAGATATGAGCCACCACACCTAATAGTGATAACTTTTTGATCTCTGATTAGTATAGAAGACTGAAAAGACTCCTTTCTTTGTTTAATTGCTTTTACTGTCCTCCCTGCTTCTTCATCTTTAGTCCTTTTTGCACCTTCTACAGGTGTCACTTTCTCTTTTCTCTTCCCCTGCTCCTTTTCATTCTTCAGATTATACTTCAGGATTTAACTTTCCTGGAATGCCTTCTCTGAACTCCCTGCATTAGGTGTATCTTTGTGGTAACCATTTTGTAACACTTCGTATGTGCCAAGGACTGTATTAATCACATTGCTTAAATCTCTGCTTTTCAAACACTTTTTTAGTAGTCTCTGCTTCCAACATCTTGTTTTTTATTTATTTTTTCTTCCTCTCACCTTCTCCCAGCATCTTTTGTTATACCCCCATATATGAGTCTTCCTAAAGTCCTAGAGCTCTGAGGAACTGTGACTATCACTGGTGACCATTATTTAACTCTCCAACTCTGTGAGTTGGGTATTATTATTCCTATTTTAAAGAATTATCTGAGACAAGGAGAAGTACCAAATTGCCTAAGGTAAGTGGCAGAGCTGGGGATCTGAACTCAGGTTTTCATTGTTGTAGTTGTGCTATTGACTATTCCAGGGTCTCCCAGTAATACAAATGCTGACTTCTGTAGCATCTTCTGTGAGTCTCCTGGAGCATAGGGACAGATCCTTTTTTTTTTTTTTTTTTGACATAGAGTCTTGTTCTGTCGCCCAGGCTGGGGTGCAATGGTGTGATCTCAGCTCACTGCAATCTCTGCCTCCTCAGTTCAAGCGATTCTCATGCCTCAGCCTCCCGAGTAGCTGGGATTATAGGTGCATGCCACTAGACCTAATTTTTGTATTTTTAGTAGAAATGGGGTTTCATCATGTTGGCCAGGCTGGTCTTGAACTCCTGACCTCAACTGATCCACCTGCCTTGGCCTCCCAAAGTCCTGGGATTACAGGCGTGAGCCACCAAGTCTGGCCCAGATTCTTATTTATCTTTGTGTCTGCAGCAGATACCACTGGCCTAGTCCATAACAAGTCCTTCATAAACGAGAACCTCGAAGTGGTTGTACTCTCAAGTGCATTTTAATCTAATGTCAACCACATTTTAACAAATTCGTCATCACCATTTTGTTCTTTTGTGAATATGTAACATTGCTTCCAGGTAAGTTTAAAGAAACTTACCATTATCCTTTGCAGCACTTTGTTTTACAGGTAATCAGGCATGAGTAGGGCAGGAGAAGGTAACCTCCACCTACCAGGAATGTCAGGCAACCATCAGGCGATGATTTGGCAGTTATTACACTGCCTCTCTAAAAATGATCATTGGCAGCCGGTGCCCGGGAGAGGCAATTTCCTGATGCTGCACAGTTGTCACACTAAAGTGATAATTCACCGCAGGCACCAGGGAGAGGCAATTTCCCAAACAGATAAAAACATTTGAAATTGGTCGTCAGCTTCCAATAAAATTTCAGGAATTAGGCAAGTGAGCTCAAGCATGTGCATCAAGAGACAAAATGGCAGAGTATGACTTCCGGGGCCATTCCACTGAAAAGGGAAGAAAGCCTCAGGTGAGCATACAAGTTTCTAAACACACTGTGCGTGCTCACCTCCCAAGTGTAAGGAAGGCACTGCGCATGTGGGGAGCTCACCCTTAAGGAAGAATAAAGGAAGAGGGGTGCAGGACGCCAGAAGTGGGCCAGCATATAAAGTCCTAGGATTAAGGTTAAACGGGCATTTGATCTCCAAAGGACTCGCTTGGGACTCTTCCAGGTGAACTGTCCTTTCTTTCTTGCTCTAGAGCTCTTGAGTAAACTTCCACTCCTGATCTTAAACTTGGCTTGGTCTCTTTTTCTGCCTTATGCCCCTCAGTCTAATTCTTTCTTCTGAGGAGGCAAGAATTGAAGTTGCTGCAGACCCATATGGATTTGCTGCCCACTAGCACTTTTAGTACATAGGACAGTGTCATTATTCCAATTATAATACTGAGGGGAACATAGAAAATGATCATAAATTATAGCTTATGGCTCCAAAGAATAATTGGAAAAACTGGAAGGAAGGCAAGATTATTGTTTTTAAGTTAGGTCTATTAAAATGAATGAATGAATGAAACTACCAATTTCAGTTTCTTTCCTTGGACCAAAGATTGCCATGTACAGATGTTAAATCCTCAGGAATTTGTTAAATTTGCCCCTTTTCCTGTTTAGATGAAAAAAGTATTAAGATTTGGTTTGTTTTTGACAAGCACTAAATTGTCTCAATGTAGTGTTAGTATATATGTGAAACTTGCATTGTGACACTTTATATTTCTTATTTTTAAAAAGTTTAACCAACCTAAGACCATTTCAAATAAAATCTGCATCTAAGCAATAATTCTGCTGGAAGCTATTTTAAAATGCTGACTTGAGAATCTTGACTCAGACTATATACAATTTAGTGAAAAGCTCCCCTGATTTTCAGTTGTAATAATTTAAATATTCATTATTATAATGCCATGCTTCAATCAAGTCATCTACATTTAGTGTGCACATACTAAATGCAAGGCATTGGATGGTATGTGTATAGAGGTAAGGGATATAGAAATGATGAAGACTTCTGTTTCCTGTGGTGTGACAGACTGGGTGCCCTAACCAACCCCCCTTAAGAAAATAACTAAAAATGTAGGATATAATATTAGACACATTTTTTAATGCTTAAATTATCTTTAAATACTCAGTGGCCAAAATCTAAGAGATAGTGGGAACCTTGAAGGTAAATTGTGTACTGAAGCTGGCTTTTGACTTTGGAACATTTGCTTAACATGAAAAACTTACATGTTTTTTATTGCTTCCTGAGAGTGAAGGAGTATAAAACAAAGCCAGAGCCTACCCAAGCAGAGCATCTAATAGAAGATTCATTTTCATCAAGCTGGGATTCGGAGTGCTATACCCTCCATATAAGGTAAACCAGGAAGAAATTGTCCTCTCCAAATGACTGCAAGGAAAACTGCCTGTCTTCAGCTTTGATGCTGGGAGAGGAGAGAAAATACCCTCTGAAATCATTATGGTGAAGTTGCAGAACACTGAAAATAAAGAGAAGAACTTAATAGCAACCAGAAAGAATGGAGAGCTTAGTTTCAAAGGAAGAGTGGACAGAGGGTTGACACTTGAGGGTAATAAGAGAAACCAGCATTCAAAGGAATATAAAAGATGACTGTCAATCCAGAAATATATCCAGTCAATAATGCTCCTGAAGAGCAAAAGCGAAATAGAGAAAGAGAGAGAGATTAATAGTTCATCACCAACAATTCTGAAGGATGTGCTTCAGGAAAAATGAAAGTCATCCAAGATGGAAGATAGGAGTTAGAAAAAAATGAAGAGCAAAGATGGGATATTATGTGGGGAAAGTCTAACCATCCTTGGCTATAGAAGACCATGATAATGTTTTGTGGTATCAAAAAATGTAAATCCAAAGAAAACCCAGATATACAATAACAGTAGCATCTAAAGCAAGAGTGTTACAAGATTCTTGCATCTTTTAGGAAAGTTGGTGAAAATTGACTTAGCTTAGAATTTTCTTAACACGTGCATATTAAAGGTCTTTTGGGTTACTACTAAAAAAGTTGAAATAGAATATGAAACATTTAAACTAGAAAAAGAGGAAAATTGAATGAAAGATGAGTAAGACCTCTTTCCTCTGAGGCCCTTAGTATTTGATAGGCAGTGGTGGACATGGCAGGAGTGACTTTGGGGGTTATCTTGTGGACCCAGCTTATGCATCACTACAGATATGGTTGGCTTCATCTTTACTCCCATCCCTCACCTCGTGGCTGGAGCCACTTGAATTGTTTCCAGAGACTGGAGAAACCCTAGCAAAGGCTCATGCCATTCATGCAGTTGTCTGCTGCTAATGCTACCACTGCCACAAATTGAAGAGCCTCCCAATGAGTGCCAGCTGACAAGCAGAGATCACCTCACCTGTGTGCTTGCAATACCTGGCCTTGGGTACTGCCTGGTTTTTTAGCAGGTGCCTGAAGGAGTCAGGTACACAACCCCAAAGTAGGTAGAAGTTATCAACTCTTGGTGTGGACTTTAACCAATGAGAAAAAGAGACAAAAAGCAGCCAGCCAATTGTTCTTCCTCCTTGCTGCACTAACCTCCAGTTCGTAACAAGCCTCTGTAATTTCAAACTGTAGAGTTGCCCTGAGAGACTGACCGAAGCTGTAGACAGCTTGATTACAAATCCTCCTGTGTCTATCCTACTCCTTCCATGATTTACTTCCTTTTTTCTCTCACTTTTGCTTCCTTAGAATTGCACCCTGTCCATACCATGAACTTCTGTCTTAAATTGTTTCTAGTGATTTCAGGCTAAGGCAAGGGCTCTTAGATACCTATTTAAGTTCCATTAGCAAGTCCTCCAAAAGATATCCAAAGTAAACATGAAAACTAGCTGTATAGATGTGCTTTAAGATGATTTTCTGCTCTTCTTCTCAACAAAATTGATGCCACCTCCTGGGCTCCTTCCCTATAGAAACATAGAAATATGGAGCCCTGGGCTGGGCACGGCGGCTCACGCCTGTAATCCCAGCACTGTGGGAGGCCGAGGCAGTTAGGTCACCTGAGGTCAGGAGTTCCAGACCAGCCTGACCAACATGGCAAAACCCCATCTCTACTAAAAATACAAAAATTAACCAGACATGGTGATGTGCACCTGTAATCCCAGCTACTTGGGAGGCTGAGGCAGGAGAATCGCTTAAACCTGGGAGTTGGAGGTTGCAGTGAGCCGAGATCATGCCACTGAACTTCAGCCTGGGCAACAGAGCGAGACTGCATCTCAAAAAAAAAAAAAAAAAATGGAGCCCTGGTAGTAGAGAAGGTAAGCCATACATAGAAACACCTCTCATATGAGATAAATAAGAGAAGTACAGAGTATGTGTGGGAAATGGAATAGTCCATCAAGTTTGATAGAGCACAGAGCATACTGGGGAAATAGTGGGAGATTAAAATGGAAAGATTGTCCTGGGGTCTGGCTATTATGGACCTTGATTTAAGAACTCCACATTTGAACTTTATTCAGTGGATGATGAGAAGTCATTAAATTTTTTTTTTTTAACTTTTTAACAGTGGAATGACAATCAGAAAAAAAACCCTAATATATATATGTGTGTGTGTAAATATATATGTAAATATATATACGTATATGTAAGTATGTATTTGAGCAAAGGCTTTGCAATTTTTTTTTCCCTTCTATGTTAAAATTTAATGTTCAGTTAGTTCTCTAGTATTGTTTCCTTGGTAACCTGACAGAGATTGTCACTATGTTTCTAGGCGAGATTGCTTATGATAAAAATGAGCCTGATTGGTAAACTGCATGTGGGCTGGGAGAAAGAATAAATAACCCCTGGAGACCTGGTAGAGATGCCATGCTTTGGGTCTTCTGAGTACAGTGATTCTTATAACTGGGCATGTCCCTGTGGAGACACTGAAAGCCTGTGGAGTTGTTAAAAGAAAAGATGGTTCCTGTGGGACAGGAGACTTTTAAGTCAGGACAGTTCCTGCATCTGCCCCAATGTGAGTCTCATCTTCTTGCACCTGAATTACCACCTGTGTTTACTCTTAAGCGTTAGTTCTTTAGAGCAAGAACCGTGTCTGAGGTATTGGTTGTATAACATATCTTTAGGAATCTATAATTTTTTATAGGTTTTACCTCTAATAAAATTAAACTTGGTGGAGCAAATGCTGAGAGCTTCTGAGAGACTGTGTAGGCATGACTATTGTAAATGTTTTATGTAGTAGGTGTGTGTATCTATCTATACATACATGTACACCTTATTTCTGTTTTTAAAGCATAAGAACATTATACTGTTTACCTCTGAGCCCTATTTCTGCATAATTTTGATGAGTTAACTTCTTCCTGAAATTTATTTGCTGAAAAGTAGAAATTTAACAGTTCTATTGCCTTCATTTGAAACTTTTTAATCCTTTTTATTTAGGTTATCTTCATTGTAATGAATATGATAGTCTGAGATTGAAGTGGCTGAGGCAGACGTTAGAATCTTTCATCCCACAGCCTTTGATAAATGTAATTAAAGTGTCCGAATTGGATGGCAGAAAAATGGGAGACGCCCAGCCTGAAATGTTTGACAAGGTACTTTTATTACATTGTGACAAACTGATGGATGCCCAATGATACCACTATTATGTTGCTTTGTGGTTGTTATTTTCCATCTGTTCTCAGACATAGCCTGATACAGTCTCTCAGTACCCTGGAAAATTTTGATAAAGTGAATGTGGAAGCAGTTTTCATTTGGTCGTCAGCATGGTTCAAAGGAAGCAGTAACATTGGGATTGGGGATTATAGAATGTTTTATATTGGCAGGTAACTCAAAGATACTCAGGAAAAGATCAGATATTATTTGGGTCACTACTGTATTGCTTTAATTCAGTAACATTTCATATCAGAGTATGACAGTTGAAGAAAAAGAGGTCATTTCAGTGAGCTGAAATTGAAATATTCATTCTTAGAAATAAATGCTGAGAATTCAGAAATATATTAATGTCTAATTACAATGCGTAACTTTTGTAAAAGTTTTTGCTGTGGTTGTCAAGTATTTCAAATAGCATTAGTAGACATAGTAAACTTTAATTCTCCCATCCTAAGCCCCAAAAAACAAACACTGAAAGTACATGGTAAGTTTTTCTGAAAAGTGTTAGTGAGGAAATGCCATAAGGAAAAACTTACTGTGGTGTATTTTCAGTTAAAAAAGAAATGTTTTTATTTATTTGCTATTTGTTTACCATGTTCTAGAGAATTTCTCTATTTCGTGCCTGAGAATAGATTGTCAGTGCATATTTGCATCGCTTGTCCTTTTTTTTCTCTAGGTGTTAGTGGATGCTCCGTGTTCAAATGATCGAAGCTGGTTGTTTTCTTCTGACTCTCAGAAGGCATCCTGTAGGATAAGTCAGAGGAAGAATTTGCCTCTTCTACAGATAGAGCTCTTAAGGTAGGCACTTTTAATACAAAAGTGTATTTTGGTGTCTGATGTAATTTAAGCAGGTGTGATAGAACATATCAGGCCCCCAATGGAGGGCTTGCTGTGTAGGTGTCAGTGATTATTCCTCCAAAGGCTGCACTCAAAAAATTCCCAACTTCTTCCCCTTTATCGCTCATGCTGTAATGCTCACCGCCCCTCTCCCCACCCCCAGTGATGTGTAGTATTGCTGTGCATTGTCTCTTAAAGGGCATAGACGATTTTACTGTAGTTCAAAGTTGTTTGCTCACTGGGACCCAAGCCTGGGGGTTCATAGCCCTGTTTCTTTTACCAGAATCTGAGCAGCCCTTTAAGAATAGCTTTGAATCAGGATGCATGTTTTGTTAATGTTCTGGATGAATCAGCCCCTAGCAAGTTGTAGCTCATTGTTAGTGCGTGTCTCCCCTCTGAGAATTTTCCAGAAGGACCTGGCCACTGAACATTTGGTTTCATTAAGAACAGAGCCATTTTGGAACATTGTTGTTCGGGTTCCAACAGCGATTTTGACGTATGCCCTACTCCCATGTAATTCTTCTTGTTTAATGCTAAATCAAATATTTTTGTTTGTCTGTTTTTGAGACAGTCTCACTCTGTCGCCCAGGCTGGAGTGCAGTGGGTGCAGTCTCGGCTCACTGCAACCTCTACCTCTCTGGTTCAAGCTATTCTCCTGCCTCAGCCTCCTGAGTAGTTAGGATTACAGGTGTGCGCCACCAAGCCCAGTTTTTTTTTTTGTTTTTGTTTTTGTATTTTTAGTAGAGATAGGATTTCACTGTGTTGGTCAGGCTGGTCTTGAACTCCTGACCTCGTAATCTGCCTGCCTCGGCCTCACAAAGTGCTGGGATTACAGGTGTGAGCCACCACACCCAGCTGCTAAACCAAAATTATCTATAATATTTAAAATACAATTAAATGGTCCCTTAATCACTTATTACCTCTTGCACATAGAAAGACAGTGAATGACAGTGTACATTTCCAGCTTCTGACTGATACACAGCAATGAACATATACCATTTCCTAAATATGTTAACCAATACTAATACATCGTCTTGTATCAGATTACGTCCTGTTCATTATGGTGATTCTTGGTAGGACTTATCAGAAGGCTTTTCTGAACATTTCTCATCCAGCAGTTAGACCATTTGTTTGTATACTTCTGATGTCCACCTTTCATGTAACACTAAGATATTTTGAAAACTTTATACCACCTTTCCCTTTTACCCTTTGGGTTATTGGCTTTGAGATGACCTAGATCCTTCTGTAAATCTTTTCTCACCTAAGCTTTATTGATTTGGCTTCTTCATTTTTTGTTTGTTTGTTTGTGTGTTTTTTGAGATAGAGTCTTGCTCTGTCACCCATACTGTAGTGCAGTGGTGTGATCCTGGCTCACTCCAACATCTGCCTCCTGGGTTCGAGCGATTCTCATGCCTCAGCCTCCCAAGTGGCTGGGATTACAGGTGCCCGCAACCATGCCTGGCTAATTTTTGTATTTTTAGTAGAGACAGGGGTTTCACCATGTTAACCAGACTGGTTTCGAACTTCTGACCTCAAGTGATCTGCCTGCTTTGGCCTCCCAAAGTGCTGGTATTACAGGCATGAGGCAGCATCCCCCAGCCTCAGTTTCTTAATTGTTCCTGCCACACCAGCCTTGCCATTGTTATTCCTTACACTGGTAACAGATACTAAATCTTGTGATGGCTTATTAACATTGTGATCTACATTTTTTTTTTAATCAGTAAGCAAGCAAATAGGCTTCCTGAGAATATTATTTTTCTTCTCTGTCTCCTGACAAATCTGCCCCCTACTTCCTTTTCTTTCTGTTTATTACCAGGTTTTCTGTGATATATTCTGTCTACTGTTTTTCCTTGATTAATTATATTTTATCTTCTGTTTCCTTTACTCTTCCAAACCTATTCTTATTAAAGAACTGTTAATTTTTAAAATTATTTTTTTCTTTTTTTTTTTTTTTATAAATTTTTAGAATTTTTAAAATATATTTCTAATTATACAGGTAATACATGAAACCATTTTCATTGTAAAAAAAAAAAAAAAATACAAATGAAGCAAAAGGCCCTGTTGGCCACATGCCCAACCAAATATCAGCTTTCTTCTTAGAGTTCACTGTTGGATTAGTAGCTGTATGTAGTGAAATACATTTTAAAATAACTTTTATCATGATATGTATATTCTTCTGTAACGTAGTCTTTTTTTTTTTTCACCAAATATTTCTTAGCCTTTTCCATGTAGGTCTACTTTGTTCTCTTTGACTTATGTGAAATATTCAAGAGGATCTGTTGTATTCCTTTTTAATCCTTTAATCCTCTATTTCTGGATATTTACATTGTTTCTTGTTTTTGTTTGTTTATTTGTTTACTTTTATAAACCGTTCTTTAATTTGTCTCATCAGACAGGTCTACTAGCATTTTTCTAGATTAAATAAATATTGAGAAGTAGAATCGAGGATCAAATATTTTAATAGCTGTGTTGACTTGTTCTCCAAAAAGGCTATACCAGTTTATACTCCTTGCTGCACTGGACTTTGTTTACTGCTTGCTCCCTCTTAAAATATTCTCTTCCCTTGACATTTGTGATCATAGGCTTTCCTGGTTCTCCCTACTTCTCAGTTATGCCTTCTTCATATGTTATTCAACTTGCTGCTCATTGGCTCATCCCACAAATTTTGAGTTTCTTTAGCCTACTGATGTTGATCCTTTTCTCTATCTGATGGCTTCAACTGATATCTCCCAATACGTGAGCTTAGACTATCTCCCAAATACGAGTCTAAGCTCAGATCTTTCTCCTTAGCCTCAGACCTGTATATTCAGTTACTATCCGAGATCTCCAGAAACTAAAAGCTCAAATAATTAAGATAAAAATCATAATTTCTAATTATCTTAGGAGAGAGAATCTTCACCAAATCAACAAAATAAAAAATCAGAATAGAAATTCCACCAACCTGCCTCTTCCCCCTCTCTTCTCGGTTTTAGTAAACGCCACACCACCATATATTTGCCTAAGTCAGACATCGATCTCCAACTTCCCTCTTTCTCATTTATTGAATCAATCACTAAGACGTCTCAATCACTGAGACACATGTACCTATTACATGTGTCTCAAGTTCACCCAATTCTCTCCATCCTGAATAGCCTAACCTAAGCCACCAGTATTGTCACCTAAATGATTTTAACTGGCCCCTAACTGTCCTACATGTCTCCAGTTGTGAGCCGTACTACTTGATTCTCCACAGTGAAGCCAGAGTGACACATCCGAAATGAAAATCTCGTGTCAGTTATCCTTCTGGAAATCCTACAGTGGTTCCCCATTACCAGCAAAATTTCACCCTCTTTTATTTTTAATTGGGGGATTTTCCAGTGAAAACCAGAATTTGCTAGACAAATTCTAAAAGAACTGCAATACTTCATACTGTTAATGTACTGCTCAAGTCCTCTTTTGACCTGGCCCCTTCTTACTTCAGCAACCTCATTGTTTCAGAACTCTTACTCATTTTGTTCCAACCATGCAGTTTCTCAACAGTCCATACAGTATCTCATTTCCAAGGCCAGTGCATTTCCTGTTCCTTTTCGTTGAGAGTTCTTCTAATTTACGCTTCCCTTTCTCCTGGCAAACTCTACTGATTCTTCAGGAATCAGCTCTGATGTCTCCTTACTGACGCTTTGCCTGATTTCCAAGGAGTGGTGTGGATATTGTCCTCATGTCCTTACCTTCACTTAAAGATAGATTTATTGTTCCTCTGCTACACAATTATCTAGTATGTGCCTCTCTTTTTGACAAGACTGTAAGCCCCATGGGAACAGGGATTGTTTTATTATTTTTATTCCTACCATATAATTTGGTGCCTGGCATGTAGAAGAGACTAAGTAATTGTTTAAAAACAGTATATTACATGGGTTGAGTATTTAGAATTTATAGGTGTAATTAAATTGATAGCACAGTTAATCTGACAAAAATAATGATGTAATCATTATTGTGCTGCAAGGTGATTAGGCATAAATGTAAAGCAATTCCCATAATTTATTTTGATTAGTATTGCTTTTACATAGCCAAAACATGGCTACAGATGTAATTTAATTTTTTTATCGTTTAATAAATTTTTCTTAATATCATTTAGCATTTCAATCATCATTGCAAAAAATCATTCGCATGCATGAACCCCAGATGGGCATCTTCTTATGTCCCAGCAACGAAGGCTCTTCTGCAGTGGCCACTCCTCTCTTCCATCATCTTACTTCCCTAAAGGAATGGTTTTAGTAGCACATCACTTTAGTAGCAAGTTGGCAGGGCACAAAGCTGAGATCACATTCAATGTAGGTTTTCATGTAATCATATGAGACTGGGAAAGACTGCCGCACCAGCCATCTCCCATTCTTTTCCTTCAGCAGCTGCTCTACATTCCCTGCCTCTGCTTCCTGGTCTGCCTGAGAGGTTTTGCAATAACTTGAAGCAGCCAGAATTCCGAGTCCCTTGGCTATGTGATTATGATAACAAAGGGGAGAGAGCAAGATATCCAAGCTATATGCAGGGAAAATGATCGGATTCCTGACATCTACAAGTCTTGGGGTTAAAAAGATAAAGGAAAAAAAAATGATAATACCAGACATAATCTCTCTTTTATCTCCTGCCCTTGACGTCAAAAAATGAAAAAGAAAAAGAAAAAAAAGACAATAGCAATTTTATCATCAGGAATAGCTCTGTTTTATCACTATATCACTTACCTAGAATTTCCTCCTGCTTGTCTTCCAGTCTTTCCTCAGATAGTTATTGCATTACCTTTTGTTAACAAAAGGCAACCCTTTTATTCCACAATATGAGATAAAAGGTTTTAAAATGCAAGCATGCAAGAGAGTAAGTACATCGATGTGTATGAGTTTCATTCATATGAAGGATTGATTACAGATCCTTATTTTCATTTGCAAAGAGCAATTGGAATGCGGGTAAACAAATATTGTCTGGCCTCATACTGTGGACAGAAGATGGCACTCAGAAGTGAGAAAAGGAGTGGAAAAGATAGGCAAGAGGTAAAGAAGGGAAACTTTCTGATTGTATTGTTTTGCCAAAGGCTAGACTTGTATGTACATCGTCTGTTGACAGATACAGTGCTCAAAGGTACTTTATACACATGAGAACTTATACAGCGTTTAAAAACAAGGACATTCTGTTGTTTACTACAGCATAGGTGGGACAGTAGGACATTATGCTAAGTGAAATAAGCCAGGAATGGAAAGATAGATGCCATATGATCTCACTTCCATGTGGAATCTTAAGAGTTGATCTCATAGAAATAGCATATAAAGGTGGTTACTGGAGGCTGAGGGTGAAGAGAAGGATGGGGAAAGGTAAGACGTTGATCAGAGTCTGAGAGTTAGAAGGAATAAGTTATAATGATCTATCATGCTGCATGGTGACCACAGTTAATGATGTATATTTCAAAATTGCTAAAAGAATAGATCTGTAATGTTCTTATCACAAAAGAATGATAAGTTGGTGAGGTGATAGATATGCTAATTAACCAGATTGAATCTTTCTACAATGTGTACATAGACCAAGATATCACATTATATCCCATAAATATTCACAATTATTATTTTTCAATTTTAAAAAAGGTATTTATGCCCTTTATGACTGTGTGAAGTCATGCTGTCACTTTACCAGAAATTATTTATATTTATGTTACATAAGCAGTCTGCACAGTGTTCAGAATTTCAGCTTTTGAAAAGACAGTGTCCTATAATCATATACTCTACAATTCGATATTAATCTGGTACATTTGGTACATTTTTATGAAAAATAAATGAAAATTAATGTCTTATTTGATATAAGTTTTTTGATGTTAATTTCTTTATCTTTTATTTTTATTTAAAAAAATATTTTAGAGAGAGGGTCTTGCTCTGTCTGCCAGACTGAAGTGCAGCAGTGGTACGATCATAACTCACTGCAACCTCAATCTCCTGGGCTCAAGTGATCCTCCCACCTAAGCCTCCTGAGTAGCTGATACTGCAGAGGCATGCTACCACACTTGGCTAATTTTTAAATTTTTTTCTAGAGACAGGGTCTCACTATATTCCCCAGGCTGGTCTCGAGCTCCTGACCCCAAGTGATCCTGATTCTTTGGCCTCCCAAGTGCTGAGGCCATAAGCACGAGCCACTGTGCCCATCACTGATGTTAATTTTTTTTAAAAAAACTGTTAGTAGATATGTAATGCTCCTTAAAGTTTTTTAAATTAATATACATATAGAAGTATGTATAATGATAAAAATAGTAATCTAACTTGTTTTTTGTTTTTTAACATGAAAAACTTACTGGAAGGCACAGTGATGACAGGAGAAAGATCTCAAAACAATATGAGTTCTTTGTATACTTAAAGACTCTTTGATTTATCCATATAGAGATAGAAAAATTAGAATTTTCTATTGAATTTACAGGACATAAAGATAAAAGTTATATAAGATTTCCTCACACATCTGTCCCAAAGCTATTTTCAGGAGATGAGAATGAGAGGCAAGGATAAAAGGAATAATTAAACATAAGCCAGTTCTATTAATGGAATGCCACTTAAAAGTATACCTTTATTATCATTTCTCAAAATAATTTTTGAGCCGGTCATTCCTGTTACATGCTATGTATGTTCATACTATTTAATCAAATTCTTTATATCAAGAAAAATAAAGTGGGAAAATATACTGAAAATGAAATATATGTAGTCTTTCTAAAAAGTGACTATGATATTTGTATAAGAGAAGTTTACATGATTTTTGGGTGAGAAAGCACTAACTGAAGAATATGATTTATAACAAAAATGTAGGTAACTTATTGCAGTAATGTATCATGTCATTTGTTTCCTAGGAGAAAATCAATTACATTTAAAATACTGACCCCTTCTGGTTTTCTTTTCTCACTACTTGACAAGTAAAATCCAATTTGTGAGCTCATTGAAAAAGGAAGCTTAGATTATTCGGTAACGTTTTGAAAATTTGTATAAATCATCCAGATAACAATCCTTAAAAAGTGGTACTCTGACAGCAAGAATTGTGTTTTGAAAGAAACATTAAAAAAGACACAAAAAACAAAAACACTAACATCTATTCTCTGATGCACTGGAGCTAAGATAAAGAATACCTAGTGACTGTGCAGCATGGCCTTCATCATTCATCAACACAGTGACCAAAAAATTGATATGTTTATATTGGAAAAATAATATTTGAATATATGGGGCTCTCAGAATGGAAAATTTCCACCACTGCCTCAGCTATGTATATGTTTTCTTTTTAACGTTTGAATAATTCAGTTCATGTTGCATACTGTCATCATATGCTTAGTCATATGTTTGGAATCCAGAAAACGAAAGCAAACTACTATTAACAACTACTGCAACTACTACTAATAATTATTCTCTTCCTTTTTCTGTTCTACCTCCTCTGTATTCTTCATCTTATTTCTTTTTTCTTTAAGTTTAGGTGGCAGTAGTCAGAGGTTATGAAATTTAAAATGCACAGTTTATTTGGGGAAAGAACATACTTCTTTTTAACAAGAGTTTACTGATCAAAATATTACACATTCAACGAAATTATAAAAGCCTGAGGGGCCATCCAAAGCTATAATTTGTAACTACTATATTTTCTTTCATAAAAAATATGTGTCAAATATATATTGACAATATGAATACAATCTTGAAAATCAGATGTTATCAGCATTTATTAATTTATTTAATATTATCTACTTCTTAATATTTATTTATTTATTTATTTTTGAGAGAGAGTCTCATTCTGTTACCCAGGCTGGAGTGCAGTGGCATGATCTCAGCTCACTGCAACCTCCGCCTCCTGGGTTCAGGCAATTCTTATGCCTCAGCCTCTCGAGTAGCTGGGATTACAGGCATGTGCCACCATACTTGGCTACTTTTTGTATTTTTAGCAGAGACGGGGTTTCACCATGTTGACCTGGCTGGTCTCAAACTCCCATCCACCTGCCTCAGCCTCCCAAAGTGCTGGGATTACAGGCATGACCCACCATGCCCGGCCTAACATTATCTACTTTATACTGGGAACTTAGCTAAGCATTGCAGATTTTAAAATATGGAAATGATTCTTGTTCTCAAGGTCCTCAGGCCAATTATCATAAAATGTGGTTAAGACCTATAATAATAGAACAGTTAGGATGCTAAGGGAATAGAGGGAAGGATGCCTAACTTTGTTCTTGTTAAGGATGGAGTACAAAATAAGCAGCAGGTAAATATTTAAACTAAAGAGATTTGTCTAATATACAATATTATTATACAATTGTATAATAATATACAATAGAGTATAATATACTGGAGCTAAGATACATATATATTTATTGATTTATTTATTACCTTTGGCTGCATATAGTATGTAGAATAATAGGAATCGTAGTGACATACAGTTGATATCTTTTTCCACTTAATTTATCGTGAACATTTCAATTATTCAATAGTCTTTGAAAACATGCCATTCCTTCATTTATGTATTCATTTATTGAGGTAGTTAGGAATACCTAAAACTCTTCTTTCCTTACACAATCTGGTTAATGAAAGAAATAGTACAAAACTGTATCCTAATGGAGATTAAAAGATCAGCTTTTTAAAGTTCCAGGCAAGAACTTGATAACTCTTTGGGAAGGAGTTATAGCAGCTGGCCTGTGATCCATTTCTGTTTTGATTTCCAGGGGGACACTCCTAAGGAAAGAAAGAAGGCAGGTGACTCAGTTAAATCTTCTCATAAACATGTAGATAATTGGCTTCCTTGGTAAATAGACTAATGAGTTTTGCTAAGAGGATAGTTCTTATTTATGGCATGCTTTGAGCAGCATGTTCCTGGTTAGGATTGCCTATGGTAAACACAAACTAGCATCTATATAGATTTATGGGGCATGGCTTCCTTCCTGGAGATACCATGTATCAACTGCATAAGGTATGTTGTGACATAACCTAAATGCTCCCCATTGTGTGAAGCGATCTGTGAACATGATTTAGAGAATTCATCTATTCTGAATTAAAAATTCATACCCAATACTGAAAGCAAGACCTGGGGAGCTATATCAGCTGTCCCAGACCTTTCTCTGCTTCGCTTGTGCCACTTGATTGCCTGTATACTTAAAATTATTATTAAATAGTAAAGCTTGATAGTAGGTAAGGTCTCTGGTCTGTGTGAATCAAATTTGACAATTTGATCTTTTATGTTAGCTCACTCCTGAACCCCAACCAGGTGTCTGTGATGAAGCTGAATTGAGTGGCATGATTTGGACCTGAGTCCCAGTTGCAAGCTTTTTAGTCCAGTCCCACATCTAAATCTGGGGGCTTAATCAACTCTTCCCAGCAGCTATTAGACAAAAAGTAAGAGCCTTGCCTCTTACATGCTTGGCATGGAAACATGATTAAGAGGATGAGGGGATAACTTATTCCATAGTTTACCACAACTGTTATATATACAGTGGAGACCTACTGAAGTATTTCTAATAATGAAATTACATAATTACATTTATTTTAGAAAGATTATTACACGTAGAGGGTAGACACAAGAGAGCAAACAGAGAGAGAAGAAAGCTATTGGGAATAAATAATTGGGAAGTTATGGAATTTTTCCAGGTGAGCAATGATTATCAGTGGATTAATGTTAGAAGAAAGCAGTCTTCAAAATAAGATGATACTTTAAACATTTCATTAACTCACCATAGTTTATTCAATTTGTAAAATATGACTGATGTTAAGAGTTTAACATCATTTTTCTTAATATTTTGAAAAGCTTTTAATGGATATTTAACAAAACAAAACTGAGCAAATAAGTATAATAAGTATATTAAAGCATTTGAAACATGGGAGCACATAAATTCTTCTAGTTTAAAAAATTTGAACTGACTTTTCAAGATTTCTAAAGAGTGACCATTGCGTGCAGCAGAGGATGACCTGGCTATTTTGGGAAAAGGCTGTTTTGTTGCTTGAGCATTCTTACTTATCTCTTGGTGCTCTGTGTTCTTTTTGCCTCCCCCGAATCTTCTTTCTGTAGGAACAATGACTTTTATGATCCAAAGGATTGGACCTTGGGCTGAAAAACCACGATCCAGCCTATCCATTAAGAGTCCCTGTGACTCTTTCTTCTTCTATCAGCAAGGTTTTCCTGGCATTTGGCCTCATTCTGCCACTCACTACAGGAATTTGAACCTACCATGCCATTGACCTAAATGGAGTCACTAAAATGCCTTTAGTAAACTTTGTAGGCTTTTATTTCTTTTTTAGTCTGGCTACTGCAGGAGTCAAATGACTTTTTTCTTTAGGAAATGATGGTCATTTTTTCCTCCAAAGATTTATTTAGGACATTGGCATTCAAACTCAGCACTGTGAAGACGTAGGGTTTCTGTAGAATCGCTTCGGGAGCTGTCTTGAAGGAATAGATAGGGATGAACAGGGGAGCCCCTTAGTCTGGCACACCAAATCCAACTATAGGCAGGGTATCTTTTTTCCGGTTAAGCATGTAGAGTTTCACTTGAAGAAAGTTTCTTCTTAACACACACACACACACACACACACACACACACACACACACGGTTTGAATAAACCCTTTTAAATCATTAAAATCAACTATAAACTATCTCCATTCATAAGCACATTTGCCATGGGACAAAATCAGGTCAATTCTGATGGTTTTCTTGAAGGCTTTTCTTTTTTTTCATTTGTGTGAGTTAAGAGGCAATGGTTAATAGGACAGAGACCCTACCTTGAAGTTAGGCAGGCCTACTGTGGGTTTGTTGTCACTCTTGGCCCACCTAAGCAACACAAAATGAGATCCTTAGATTTAATTTAGTGGAGCAGTTTTAATCCCTACCGTTCCATACTCATATTAATGAGGTAATGAACTGTTAAGAAGAGGTACTAAACGTGAAGTCTCCAAGTGGAAACCAATAATAAGTATGTTAAAATGTGTCATTTATAATCTATTTCAAAAGTGTCTAATGTCATTACTCTTGTACTAGTACTTTATAAGAAACATTGCTTCTTCAAGGTAAAAGCTTACTGTCAGTGGAAAGAAGATAATTATCAGCACTGTTTTTGTTTCTTAGGCTGACAAAAGAATAGCCGCTGGGTATGGTATCTCTGAAAACAGCAAGCTTGGTCATGTTTCTTTATCTTGAATTCACACAACTCTTTTGATAATAAACAGTGTGATATCTAGAAATTTGATTACTTACTGTGAGCGCAGTGAAGGCTACCCTCAAGGCTTGTAAAATAATACTTTCAAAACTGACGATGGCATTAGAACTATCAACCTAGAAATGTCTGTGTTTTGGATTCTTATAGTGCCATGAAACCTAATTTTAAATCTGCATCTATATGATAGATTGTACATGAGCTTCAGCTTTTCACCTGAATGTTTTCTTTGGTCGTAGTGTATAATAGTGGTTGGGGTTTTTTTTTGTTTTTGTTTGTTTGTTTGTTTTTAATTTGCTTTCTTGCCCAGACTGCTGTTTGCCAGCAGAAATAGTAAACTGATAGAAACAGGGTGAAATGATGAGAAACAGACAGTGAAAAAAATGAAAGAAATGGGAACTGCTGAAAAGGAACAAAAATAGAAATATTGGAAAGGAATACTAGAAGTCAACAATGTAGTATTAAAAAAAAAGAAATGGAAAAGTAAATGAAGAAAAAATTCCC
>NW_012101765.1:3106781-3125311 GCF_000951045.1 Mandrillus leucophaeus
TGTATGTAAAAAATACAGAATGAATGCAACACAAACCCTGTTTTCAAGCAGCTAAAAATTTATTGCTTGGGAAAAACAGAATAGGGAGATATTCCATGGAGAATCAACGAAAAAGTTTCAAAGACTGAGCTCTGAAGTGGGTCTAGGTGAAGAGACCATTTTTATTCACTTTTTTTCTAAGTGAATACAAGCTCATTCACCTAGTTAAAAGGAAATTATAATCTCATGGGACCACTGTCTGTCTGTCTTTCTATTGAGAGAGAGAGAGAGAGAGAGAGAGAGAGAGAGGGAGATTTAAGGAATTGGCTTATACAGCTATGAAGGCTAAGTCCCAAATTTGCTGGATGCGCTAGAACCTGGAGACCCAGGGAAGAGTCAACATGGCAGGTCAAGTGCACAGGCCATCTGCTGGAGAATTCCATCTTGTTCCAGGGAGGTCAGTCTTTTGTTCTCCTCAGTTCTTCAGCTGACTGTATGAAGCTCACCCACATTATGGAGGGCCATCTGCTTTACTCAGTCTAACAATTCAAATATTACTCTCATCTAAAAACACCCTCACAGACACACCCAGAATAATACTAGACCAAATATCTGAATATCATGGTTCAGCCAAGTTGAACCTAAATTAATCTAGCCATCATACTGGCTTTCTAACCTGTAGTTTCGGTGACCTTGCCCTCTATTGCCTGTTTATTGAGGCAGTTCTATACTTAGATTCTGCTACAACTCCACGTGGTAGCAAATTCAGTATTAGTTAAGACAGTTTTTCTTCTAATATAACAGAGAGAGAAAGATACTCAAAATAATAGGGACTTAAATAAGTAAGAGTCTGAGGAGGCTTCCCAGGGTTGTCTAGGTAATCAGTAGATGACCAGACTCCAGAATCCTCAGGGATCCAGGCCCAATCTTCAGCCTCACAATCCAGGGTGACTATCCCAGTTCTTGCTGTTTAATCTGCATTGCAACTAGTAGGAAGGAGAAAAAGCATGATTCAACATTACTTCCACTCACGTCTCATGGGCCAGACTTAGTCATATGATTGTGGTTATTACAAGGCAGTTTAGGAAATTAGTCTTGGCTGTACCCAATTAAAAATCCCATTACTACGGAAGGAAATGAGAACAGACGCTGAGGAATAGAGGTGTCTGCTACAAGTTGGAAATTCCTTGATCAGGTAATGCTGGAAGATGCAAAGAGAATAACCAAATTCTTTTTTTTTTTTTTGAGATGGAGTCTTGCTCTCTAGACCAGGCTGGAGAGCAATGGCGTGATCTGGGCTCACTGCAAGCTCCGCCTCCCGGGTTCACGCCACTCTCCTGCCTCAGCCTCCCGAGTAGCTGGGGCTACAGGCGCCTGCCATCACGCCCAGCTAATTTTTTTGTATTTTTAGTAGAGATGGGGTTTCACCGTGTTAGCCAGGATGGTCTTGAACTCCTGGCCCCGTGATCCGCCCACCTGGGCTGGGATTACAGGCATGAGCCACCGTGCCCAGCCCGAAAATAACCAAACCCTTAAGCAAGAAAGTCAATTTGAAAGATTTTACAATAATCAAGTAGTTGACAAAGCCCTTACATAATGAATGGGAGGGGATAACTGCCATTAAAAGTATGAGTTATAGAACTAGATTGCCTGGATTTTAATCCTGGTTTGGACATTTCCTGAGAAATTTTGTGCAAATAACTGTCTTGCCTTAGTTTTCTCGTTTGCAAAGTAAGAATAATAATTCATGCCTCAGAACTTAATTGAAAGATTGAATAAGGTAACATATAAAACATTTAATGTCAGGTTAAAAAAGGAAATGAAGGATAAAGTTCTAGGGCAGACTGATATTTAAGGGACAGGAAAAAGAGGAAAGGCGGATGGGGAGGCGGAGGCTAAAGGGGGACTTCAGAGAAATAGAAGATGAACAAAGGAAAAATAGCATCCAGGAAGCCAGATCAGAAGAAAGTTTCAGGAAATTGAGGATTAATGGCAGAATCAGGTAAATGAAGGCTGAAAATAGACTTTTTAGTACAGGCTGTTTGTCTACTTATTTTCTTGCTGAGTCAAGCTTCTGAGGAAAACAGTATTTTTATCTACCTTTTAGAGTTGTACAAACAAAGTATTGTTAAATGAATTACCAAGTTATTTGGAATAACTACCAAGATTGAGTTTCTACATTGAGTCTAATATGTTAAAATTGAACACAACTATCATTTAAATGGCAATCTGTGATGAAAAGTTTCAAATTATGTCTCAGTGTGAAGTGTGTGCTTTCAATCACCTCATCATAATGCTGTACAGCAGCACTTTAATAGGTGGAGGTTGTATGCTCTATGAAAGGACTGGTAGCTCAGATTCTCAGGTCATTGCTTAAGACCTATTAATTCTACTTTCTTTATGTTAAAAGTGCCTGGAGGTATATAGTTATTTTTTACCTTCAATGGGTATTTGAGACAATTGGGACGATAGAATGAATGCATGTGGTGTCCTATGTCTTATTGCCCCAAATTCCAAACTTATTTTAGCAGTCGTAATATTTGCTTCAGGGCACATAGCAGTGATGAAGTTTGCGGTCTTAGATTTGAGTGGCAGTCTTCGTGCTGCATTTATTAGCTGTGTCACTTCAGGCAAATCAGAGTCTTTGTGACCCTCAATTTGATAAATCTGGTCAGACTATATACCTTGTACATCTCACCTCATAAGGTTTTATTAAAACTCTGTCTGTGAAGCACTCTTTAACTAGAGCACCAGGTAAACATAAGGTTAATGTTATTAATTAAGCTGATCACGTGTCCTACACTCAGTTAACATAGGAGTCAGCATCTTGTTTGATTTCTGGACCAAATCCACATTCTGTTCTCTTTTATTCAGGTAGAGTCTTTCTATTTTGTTTACTTATTTTTTTAAAATAATTTCTTGTATTTTAGATTCAGGGGGTACATATGCAGGTTTGTTACACGGATGTGTTGCGTGATGCTGAGGTTTGGGATTTGATTGATCCCATCATCCAGGTAGGGAGCATAGCATCAAATAGTTTTTCCACCCTTACCCCCCTTCTGTCCTCTCTTTTCTAGTAGTTCCCAGTGTCTATTACTGCCATTTTTATGCCTATGAGTACACAATGTTTAGCTCCCATTTATAATTGAGAACATGCGATACTTGGTTTTCTGTCCCTACATTAATTCATTTAGGATAGTGGTTTCCAGCTGCATCCATGTTGCTGCAAAGGACACGGTTTCTTCTTCTTCTTTTTTTTTTCCTTACTGCTCTATTCTAGTTTAAAGAAAATGTAACAATTTCCTCACAGAGGAATATGTACAATGTGTCCAGTGTTCTCTGGAAGCATCTCACCTTTTCAGTTTTGGACTTAAAACTGTCATTTGGGCAGTGAAATAAAAAGACTGTCTGTAGTTTTCCTACATTTTTCACATTATTAATTATATAACTGTTTTTCTTTTCTACATATGTTGCAAATAGCTTTATAAGGTAGTCTCATTGGCTTTCTGAAATATTAATTGAATATTAAATGGTTATGATGGACCAATTGCAGGATTTATGTTCCTATGCTTATTTTAAATTTTTTAAATTCCTACAATGCGACTTGGTTTTAAAAAATGTATAATGCTAGATTTCTGAGAAGGCAAAGCTTGCTAATATTGTGGCATCCTTTACTTATATTTGCTTCCAATGGAATGGTACTATTGCCTTGATACTCTAATGGCGAAGGAAGGGACATGAATAAAGATGAGGAATAAATATATTAATCATAGTATTTGGGGGCTATAATCTTAATTTTTCAGGAGCACAGACATGTATGATTCTTTTACTTCTGTACCAGAAACTGTAGGCAGGACAGTGATTGTGACTTCAAACTTGTTACAGCGATGACATAAAAGGAATTTGTTTATCTCCTGGTGATAAGTGGTGAAGAATTAATGAAAGAGGGAAAATCACTCTTGTTTCGGTCAAAAGATGGCACTGTTGCTGTGCTGATTGTTCTTTTCTGCATTTTTGGCTCAGCCCTTTTTAAATGCAGAAAACAGTTGAATACAGTGATCTAATTAACACTGACCCTCCCATCAGAATGCCAAATTTTCTAATCAAGCACCAAAAGAATAGATCCTAGAAAGGGAATTTATATTTTTAAAAATGTGTTAGTATGTTTTAATAGCTATTTATAAAATTAACATTCTCTGTTTGAAACTCAGATATTTACCAAGGGAAAAAATAGGACATCCTGCATCGTGGTTTAAATTTTGGTTACGTTTTGAAACACTCTCCTTTGGAACTTTGATAACTGTGTTTCAAGACATTTTGGGTTTTGTTTTGTTTTGTTTTAGTTTTTCAAGGTCATTGAACTTATGCTATAATTAAGATAATACATGTTTTTCTTTAAGGTATTTCAGTCAAGGAATAATTTTTCTTTTATCTTCCTTTCTTACTCTCCTTTAGTTAGAAGCCTATGTAGATTAGTCTGGGAAGGTAAAGGTGGTCTGTCTTGTGCTAGAGAAGCAACACATTCTCACCTTGTTTTAAGCCAGTTTCTTAAAAGGCTCTTGAGGCATGATTCTCTATTTTCCTCTAAGCAGACTTTCAAGGATGGAGAACTTCAGTGAAAGGCAAATCATTAAACTTTGGGAAAGACAAAATGAATGCCTTAAAAAAATGAGTTTATTATTGATTTTACAGTTTCTTTAAAATACAGACACGCAGATCAAACATTTTCTGAGGGAGTGAAAGAAGGAATCCTTGGAGTCTTGAGAACACGAAACAATCCAGTTTTCCTTAGAAAACGCTGGTGGACTCCTGCGTATAGACCACTTATTAGTAGATGTGCCCACCTGATGCTTTTAAAAGTTAACGTTTAAATGATTTACTTGCAACAAGTAATTAGAATTAAGCTTTAACTGGATAACTATGTGGTTAACTAGTTTTATCATACTAACTAGTTTTTTCATACATGCATATTTACAGAAGATATTGTATATAGTTTTACAGTATAATTCATTTGGATCTAAAATACAAGCCGAAAATCTTATTTAATGGCAGATGTGTTTCAGAATTCAGAATTTGTTTGGATTTTAAAGAAGTAATATAGTACATACTTAGTACGTGGTCTAACCTCCTTTCCACAGGAGCGTCTGGAACAATACTCCATAATGAAACATATTAATATTTTTTCAGCAAGACATATGAATAGTTATACCACATGAGATAAGTCTTGGCCATAAATAGCCTTACATGGGTTTAAGTCAGATTTTTAACCCAAATGAATCTGCCACAACTTTTTTTTTTTTTTGAGACAGAGTCTCTATCACCTAGGCTGGAGTGCCGTGGCACGATCTCGGCTCACTGCAACCTCCGCCTCCTGAGTTCAAGTGATTCTCCTGCCTCAGCCTCCCGAGTAGCTGGGGTTACAGGCACACGCCGCCACACTCAGCTAATTTCTCATATTTTTGGTAGAGATGAGATTTCACCATGTTGGCCAGGCTGGTCTTGAACTCCTGACCTCAAGTGATCCACCCCCTTTGGCCTCCCAAAGTGATGGGATTACAGGCGTGAGTCACCGCACCCGGCCTCACAACTTAATTTTTAAAAACCTGTAGGTTGCAGAGCTTTTTAGATTCACAACAGAGTATAAGAGATAGACCTGAAGTGCCACTTGAGTGTATTCTGTGAATTGTCAAAAATCTATTGAGGAGTTTCTGTTCACAAATGAGGGAAGTTTAACATTATATTCTATTTAATGGTTTCTTTTTAAAAACTGTGTATTGTTTTGTTTTCAGCAGCTTCATTAACTAGGTGGTTCAAACACAAAGTGCATTTCAGCCTGTTCCACGATACACTGAAAGACAAGGGAAGATTTGGGGAAAGTTATATACCTGATATCTGCCATATAGTAACAGGTTATCTGGTATACATTCCGTGGCAAGGAGGCCATCTTTCTTTCTCTTTTAGTAGTACTTGGGGTAAAATCATTTTCTACTATATCCTTTTTTCTTTTTTTCTTACCTTCATTGTGCAGCAGACCATTGTATTATATGCTATAAAATTAATCAAGATCACCTTTGTTTCCTACAGCAGGGTTGCAAGAGAGAATCTTACCTCATATTTCAAGTAGAGTTTAAACCTGATCAGCACTTTTGTAGGAGACTTCTGAAGGGAATATGTGTGTTTCAGAGTAATGATAGAGGGATTATATTATGTCACAATTCTGCTTCCTTTAGAAGTACTTCCTCCAATAAAGAGAAGTTGGTTAATGGGTACAAAAATACAGTTAGGTAGAAGGTATAAATTCTAGGATTTGATAGTACAGTAAGGAAATTGTAGTTAACAATAATTTAATGTATATTTCAAAGTAGCTAAAAGAGAATAATTGTAATGCTCCCAAGATAAAGAAAAGATAAATGTTTGTGGTGATAGATTTCCTAATTACCCTGATTTGATCATTCTACATTGTAAACGTGTATGAAAATAACACATATGCCTTCAGATTATCTACAATTATGATATGTCAATTTTTAAAAAAGTACTTCTCCAGCTCTGCATTATAATTGGGCATTTTATATTAAAGAATATGGAAAACCCAAGATAATGTTTACTAGTTTCCATTTTAGAGTACTAGGTTAGCATTCTACTTAATCTGATCAAATAATGCTTTTGCTTCTACTGTTGTTAGTCATGACATTTTTCTGACTTCTACTTAAATATGATTAGAAAGTTTACTGTTATCATTAGAATTCAATGATGAATAATACCAGTCTTAATACAGCTTGGTTTGTAATAATTTCATGCATTATAGTTAGTGGTTAGCGTGAGTGAATAATATGACGTTACTCAGGATCTTGTTAAACCATGATACAGGATCATTGAGGAGCCGAGGGGCCATGGCACATTTAGAGAGGTTAATAGAGGATACTATACTATTATGCAAAAATGGATGTTGCTTGGCTGGCTGTTTAGTTTTCCTTCCTTTTATTTAAAAAAAAAATAATAACTTGCATGCTAAAGACATTTACACAAGCATAGAGAACCCTTTTGCCTTTTATCAGATCCCAAACCTAACCTTTTTTTTTCTTCTTTTTTCTCTAATCCTGACTTGTCTTTTTATGTGGTCAGTACCACAGCTTTGCCAAAGTTTATTAGTATTATTCAAGTCTTTCTAGTTTCTAAATGTTTTGCCACCTCCAGAATTTAAAATTTGTTAGTGGGCTTGTTAAGACCTATTAAGCAATATCTTTCTTTTGTTTTGAGTGAATCATTTTTCTCCCCCAAACAGCCCTTCTCACATCCTACCATCTAACTGTTGTAAAAATACATATACAGTCCTCTGTTTATGGTTTGGATGAAACCTGTTTCTTGTACTTGTTTCTTGTGATAATAATTACTTCAAAATGTGTGTAAATTGTTATGGAAGCAGATGATTTATCCCAGACATTATTTTAGTGGACAGGGCCCTGTATATTTAAGGTACTTACATTTTAGGAGTGTGCTAATTTTTGCTTAGTATATTGTAAAATACATCTTTTAATTTTGATTGAAAAACGAAGACCAGAAATATTGCTTTTTAAATCATTGAATTTGTCTGATTATAAAGTTGTTGTATGTTCTTGCCTTAACAGAAACTATAGTGTGTAATGATAAATTGTAATTATAGAGATAGTTTTATACTTTCTGCAAAAGCAGTGGGAGGCCACAACATGGTCTGGTTCAGTTCATGAGAAAAATGGCATGTGTGGCTCTGGGGCAGAGGAACAGGGAGGTGGTTTCAGGATTAAACTGTTCCACCTCAGATCATCAGGCATTAGTTCGATTCCGGAGCTCAGGTGGTGATTCCCGCTCACCCACCACTCACCTCCTGCGGTGCAGCTGGGTTCCTAATAGGTCACAGACTGGGATTTGTCTGGAGGCCCAGGGATTGGGGACCCCGATCTATGGCATAAGATAATTCTCAGAGTAGAAAAATCTTAGCTATAAATCCTGGGAGTGAGTTTTTCCTGATTGCCTGCCTTCCTTTATCTTTGAATACAAATTTCTGATAGTTTTAAGATACATGACTACTGAAAGCAAAAGGATTAAAATAATATTTACACAGCAAGCAGCAGTAGCAAAACAGTAAGACCATTTGCCAGGAATCCCTAACATTTGCCTTATGGTTTTGAGATTAACCCAATTTGTTTTAAAAAGCCTTTGTGTTACCACATACAATTTTCTCACTTAGAAAATAATGCGGGCAGTTAAGTTATACCAACCTAATTTTAGAAAGATAAATTATGAATGTCGAAAGCTAAGCAGAAAAATCAGTCAACATTGGCAACATTATAGAAATTAATTTAAATTTGCGTTAAGCCAGGAACATATTGTTTGTAAATTATGAGGCTTCTATGTACTTTTGTATAGCTTTAATGAGAAAGAATCATACTTACTTGATTAAGCATCGGCGTTGCTAATTGTGGAACTAAGACCAAAATCGTCATTTTAATGGGAGGTTGGAAATATCTGAATTCAAATACTGCCTATATCCACGATAATCTAACATTTTTATTGTGTATTTCTTTATTTTTAATTGTTGTAAAATACATAACATAAAATGTGCTGTCTTAACCATTTTTGAGTGTACAGTTCAATAGTGTTAAGTGCATTCACATTGTCGTACTACCAATCTCCAGAACTGTTTTCATCTTTCAAAACTGAAAGTCGATATCCATTAAGCACTAACTCTTCATTCCCTTCACTTCTTAGCCCCTGGCAACCACCATTCTACTTTCTGTCTCTATGAATTTGACTATTGTGGATACCTCATGTAAGTGGAATCATGTGATATTTGTTTATTGTGACTGGCTTATTTCACTTAGCATAATGTTCTCAGGGTTAACCCATGTTATAGCATCTGTCAGAGTTTTCTTCCTTCTTAATGCTGAATAATATTTCATCATATCTATGTATCTATCTACACATTTTGCTTGGCAGTTAATCCGCTGATGGACACTTGAGTTGCTTCTATCTTTTGGCCATTGTGAATAATGCTGCTTTGAACATGGGTGCAAATATCTCTTTAAGACCCTGCTTTCATTTGTTTTGGGAATATACCCAGAAGTGGAATTGCTGGAGCACATAATAACTTTATTTTCAAGTTTTTGAGGAGCTGTCATATTGTTTTCTATAGTGGTTATACCCTTTTAATAATCTAACATTTTTAAAGAAAGTCTTATACGTATTGCTATAGTTAGTAGAAAATGATCCAAAATGAGTGTAGTTACAACTTCACTTAGTAAATTGGCCTTTGCCTTAGTGTGTTGCTGTAAAAACAAAAAAAAGAAAACAATGCCATCATTAGATGTGTATTACTTGTTTCCTATTGCTGCTGTAACAATTTACCACAAATTTAATGGCTTAAAATAGCACAGATTTGTTACCTTTGTGCTTCTGGAGGTCAGAAGTCCAAAATGAGCCATGTGGGACTAATATCAAGGTGCTGGCAGAGATGTGTTCCTCCTGGAGGTGCTAAGGGAAAATCTGTTTGCTTACCTTTTCCAGCCTTCAGAAGCAGCCCACATACCTGGGCTCTTTGCCCTAGGCCAGCAATCCTGTCAGTTCAACCTGGACTTCCGTAATCACATCTTCACCAACTCTCTGCCTCCCTCTTTCAATGATAAGGACCTTTGTGATGACATCGGGCCTACTCGGATAATCCAGGATATTCTCCCCATTTCGGGATCCTTAATTTAGTCACATCTGCACATAGCCTTTTGCCATGTAAAATGGCTTGCTTACAGGTTTTGGGGATTAGGATGTGGTTATCATTGAAGGGTTATCATTCTTCCTACCACAGGATATGTATTGTCCCTTTAGCAGTTCACATCTCCAGCATCTAGATAGGAGCCTTTTTTGTTTGCATGGGGAATATTTAGAGGGCAGTGAATCATAAGGAGAAGAAACACATAAAAAGTTTTTTTAGAGACTAACAGCAAGCACCGAAGTGTGAGAAGACCCTCAGTGGTAGGAACCCCCAAAAGATCTCTTTAATCAATAAATGAATACATGAGAGATATAGAAGTCCTGGATACCATAAAATTTTAGTTATCTGGAACCTCAGGGAATACCTTTTTTAGAGAGGTTATCCCTTACCAGTCAAAATTTTTAAAAATACATATAACTGGCCAGGTGTGATGGCTCACGCCTGTAGTCCCAGCACTTTGGGAGGCCAAGGCATGTGGATCACCTGAGGTCAGAAGTTCGAGACCAGCCTGGCCAACATGGTGAAACCCCATCTCTACTAAAAGTACAAAAATTAACCGGGCATGGTGGCGGGTGCCTGTAATCCCAGCTACTCAGGAGGCTGAGGCAGGAGAATCGCTTGAACTGGGGAGGCGGAGGTTGCAGTGAGCCAAGATCGCACCACTGCACTCCAGCCTTGGCAACAAGAGTGAGACTCCATCTCAAAAAACAAAAGCAAAAACAAAAAAACATATAAGTGACCTCCATGGCAAAAGCTCTGATATTTATTCTTTTGTCAAATCTCCACTTTAATTTGTATTACAGAAATAAATCAGATGGGTAAAAAATTAAACTACAAATGAGCTCCTAGTGAAAAGGAATGTTCTCGTGCAACTCCTTCTTCTCTTCCTCCAGTCTGACTCCTCAGAGGCAATTACTTCTGATGATTTCTGTTCCTAATTCATTTTTCAGGTCACCCCCAAATCTCTAAATAATATGTTTATTCATTTTCTAAAATTATCAAAAAATTAGACATTAACTACTGCGCTATTGCAAGGATTTATGTCACTTATACCACCCTTCCCTCCTCACACTACCCTGCACCCTGCAATCTCATGCTGTACTCAGTTTCTCCCTGTCGGCTCTGAAACTTAGTACCGTACACTTAGACCTACATTTCTTGTTCTATTAGTGGGGGAAAGTTCTCGTAAAAACACATCACACCTTTATTATCTTTTTTAATTTATCTTTATTCTTTAAAAAGTAATAATTAGAGGGAAATATCTTTTGGCTTTTGTTTTTATAAAATAAGAACACTTACACACCCACCCTGCCTTCCATTTCTCCCTCCCTTCTACTTCCCAGTATCTTACAGCTGTGCTTTCATATTGTCAAGGTTGATCATATTCCTTCTGAGACCTTAAAATCTATTCTGTAACATTACTAAGATTGGTCTTTGCAGTAATTCTGAACATTGAAAAGACCCATATATGGTGTATATTGTTTAATTCTGTAAATATTGTACACTGCATAATGGAATAATATGTTAGAATTAAAATTCCTTCTCTCTTGGTTCGATCTCATGAGCAGAATACTACTGAAACATTCTTCCTAGAATCAAATAGATGAGAAAATTCATCTCTCCCTTTCCCTCCCAATTATGTATACTAAATCTTCAAGTTTTTCTCAGTTTTCAGTCATTTCATCTCTTTTTCTTCTCTCCCTTCTCCCTTCCTTCTGGAGAGCTCCCTCTTTTTCCAGACTCCCACACAGCTCTTACTCCGAGGCTCCACGCCCTTCCCTGCTCTTCTGTGTTGCATCCACTCTTTTCTGAATCACATTTCTCCTCTTTCTTGCTTTATCTCCTCATTTTGCTAGAATTAAAATTTCCGAGTCATCAGATATCTGCAAGTTTCTGTATTGTTGCTACATATTTATTTTATGAGTTGGCTGCAAATAGGATTCACTTTAAATTGCTTTTTCCTAGGATTTGGAATGTATTTCTCCACTGATACCAGTCTGATTCCTGGGCTCTTGATGGGTGACCTGTTTTTCTCTTTGGAGGCATTAAACACCTTCTCTTTGTTCTTGAAATTCAAAAATTTAACAATGATGGATCTGAGTGTGGGTGTTTTTTATTCATTATAAAGGTGAAGTTTTGACAGTTTTCATCAAGACCCTCTCCATCCCCTCCTCTTAACGCTGTAATCTCATGTCAAATTACCACCCCTGGCTCAGCTTGCTCCAGCCACACTGACGTCCTCTTTCCTTGAACATGCCTGAACGTCTTTTCACTGGCTATTCCTTTGATATGGAAAGCTCTTCTCTCAGATATCTGCTTGGCTCACTCCCTTACCTCCTCAGAACTTTGTTCAAATGTCACTTTCTAAAATGGCAACCTGTTCTAACTGTCCCATTTAAAATTGTAATTCCTCTCATCCAAGCACTCCTAATTCTTTTATCCTGCTTTTATTTTCTTCATAGTTATCTATCACTAAATTGCATACTACGTAAAAAATATGTGCAAACCCGTACATATATGTGTGTATGTATGTATATGTGTATATGTTTATCTTTGTATATGTGTATGTTTATGTATGTGTGTATATATTTATATTAGTTTGCTAGAGTTGCCATAACAAAATACCACAGACTGTGTGGCTTAAACAATAGAAGTTTATTTTTTATTTTGTTTATTTTTTTCTTTTCTTTTCTTTCTTTTTTTTTTTGATGGAGTCTCGCTCTTTCACCCAGGCTAGAGTGAAGTGTTACGATCTCGGCTCACTATAACCTGAGCACTATAACCTGCCTCCTGAGTTCAAGTGATTCTCCTATCTCATCCTCCCAAGTAGGTGGGATTACAGTCGTCCACTACCAACCTGGCTGGTTTCGCTATGTTGGCCAGGCTGGTTTCGCCATGTTGTTCAGGCTGGTCTCGAACTCCTGACCTCAGGTGATCCACCTGCCTCGGCCTCCCAAAGTGCTAGGATTACAGGCGTGAGCCACCGCACCTGGCCTAGAAGTTTATTTTATCACAGTTTTGGACGCCAGAAGTTTGAGATTAAGACATCAGCAAGATTTGTTTCGTCTGAGATTTTCTTCATGGCTGGTAGATGGCTGTCTTCTCCCTGTGTCTGCTTTATATGGTCCTCCCCTGTAATTCTGTGACCAAATGTCCTCTTCTTAAAGGATCCCAGTCATATCCCATTAGGGCCCACTTTAATGAACTACTTTTAACTTAATTACTTCTTTATAGACCCTGTCTGTAAATATAGTCACCTTCTAAGGCACTAGGGGTTAGGACTTCGACAAAGGAATTTTGCAGAGACACAGTTTAATTCAAAACATACTTAATTTTTTATATTCTATCTCCCCCAGCTAGAATGTAAGTTTTATGAGGTGAAAGATTTTTTACTATTGTTCTCTCTATTGAGATATACTTACTACCTAGAACGATGCTCAGCATATAATAGATGGTCAATAAATAATAATGAATATATTATCTTTCTAGTAATCCTATTAGTTGGATTTTGAACCTATGTAATTGATCCACCTTGTCTCATTTTCAGTCAGTCTGTTACTGTTCTCCTTTTTGTGGAGAGGTTTCTTCAATCTTAACTTCCAAATACTTCTACAGAATATTCTTTATTTTGGTAACCATATATTTAGTTTCTGAGAACTCTCTTCTTGATTCTTTTTCATGGCATTCTGTTATTGTTTTATGGATATTGTATCTTTGCTGATCTATCTGCGTTTAAGAGATCATATTTCTCTTTTGTTCCCTGAATTTTTTGTTTCTTCCTGCGTCATTATTGTTTATTTTGTTCTTTCTCTTACATATTGCTTAAGCATTTCTGATCCTTAATTATGTAACAATCCTTGGTTATGCATTTTTATTTAATAATGAGACAATAAAAGTCCTAGAGGTGTATTTTAAGGACGAGACCTATTATCTGGTGATACAACTTTCTGAAGAGCTGACTGTTACTCCATAGGCTCTCTTCATGGTAGAATGCAGAGATCTTTGATTTGAGTTCTGAAACTCATAGTGGTTGCCTTAGGAGTCTTCCCAAATAGTTTATTCAGCTTTCTTAGATAAAAACCTTCCAACTTTTTACCTGGTTGCCCAAATTGCAATATATGGAAGTATGGAATCAATGACTTCTTATGTATGCTTTTGTATGTATGCTTTGTTTTTATTTTTACTCCCATCGATTTAAAGACAAACTCATTATTCTGTTCTCTACCCTCATTTTCCTACTTTTTGAATAACAAAACAATCAACCAGTCTAACCTACTCTCTCTATCTTTTCCATGTTGATTGGTCTGATTATCATTTTCCAAGTCATGCAGCGATAAGTTAGAAGGAAATAGGTGTAAGATCAGAGGTTGGGCACAGTGACTCATGCTTGTAATCTCAACACTTTGGGAGACCAAAGCGGGAGATCACTTGAGATCAGGAGTTCAAGACCAGCCTGACCAACATGGTGAAACCTTGTCTCTACAAAAAGTACAAAAATTAGCTGGGCATGGTGGCAGCCACCTGTAATCTCAGCTACTTGGGAGCCTGAGGCAGGAGAATCACTTGAACCTGGGAGGCGGTCATTACAATGAGCCAAGATCGTGCCACTGCACTCCAGCCTGAGTGACAAAGTTAGACTCTGTCTCAAAAAAAAAAAAAAAAAGACTAGAAAAAAGACTAGAAAACATCCAAAGTAATTGCAGTGTAAGTCAGAGTAAAGTTACTTAGTTTTAACTATGTAATCTTTTCTCTCAGACCCCCAGGTTTCTTTCTAATATACTTAACTGATCTTTCACATTTTTCGGATTGTACACAGGTCTGCAATTAAGGCCTTACGTCCTGGAGGGATACTTGTATACTCTACATGCACACTTTCCAAGGCAGAAAATCAAGATGTGATCAGTGAAATTTTAAACTCCCACAGTAACATCATGCCTATGGACATTAAAGGAATAGCAAGGACTTGCTCCCACGACTTCACATTTTCTCCCACTGGCCAGGAATGTGGGCTCTTAGTGATTCCAGATAAGGGCAAAGCCTGGGGCCCAATGTATGTAGCCAAATTGAAGAAATCATGGAGCACAGGAAAATGGTGACATGAATTTGTAAACCGTGTTTATGTGTTATTATATTTATTTTTCTGAACTCAGTACATTTAAATAAATATTTAAATAATTATGCAGTAACTTTCTCTGGGTCTGTTTGGAATCCTATTTAGTTAATACTTTAGTGTCTTAGAATCTAGGCTTGAGAATCGTTCAGGTGTATTTTTTTCCTAGAAATATATCTGCAGCAATGATTTAAGGTGGTGCAGATGGTGTTTGTTCTATATAATAAATCTGCTGTCTTTGCTTGGCATTTTATAGTTAAATTAATCAGAATATGTGGTTTTATGCATAACATGTTTAGATCTGTATTCTCTCTATGATAGTGCTTTGAACCTTCAAAAATGCACACTTGCCAGCGCTCTGACCATTTTCCCCCATATCAAATGTACAGATTTGTTCAAGGTTCCCCCTGCCACACTTTTGTAACTGATTGTCTCAGAACTGATTGGTATTCTGAGACTAACTTTTTAAGCAGTACTATTTCTAGTTCTAGCAAAATAGCTGTTTTATTTGCAAAGTTGTTTTCTGTTAAAGACTATCCTATGTTTACTGCGAAGGTCAGTGACTCTATTGACACCAGCTTTATTTCCGCCCCTTTTTTTGCATTCGCAAATACAAATTGAAAGGGTAAATTATGTTGAAAGGCCTTTAAAACAGCAGATTCACATGCACATGTTTGACTTTCGACATTCAGCTTATAGAATTATGGAGTCTATCCAGCAGGCTATAAAGCAAGTGCTTGAGACAAAACCAGAATGATTAATAACTGCAATAACTGAGCTATATTTGGAGGGTTTTGTTACATAATTGCAGTCATAATGAGCACTACAGAATCTGATTATCTTACATTCACAATCTGGAAGGGCTTTTTATTTCACTTTGTTATAAAATGTTCTATGAGAATATGATGTCACATATTAATGCACAAGATGGAGATGCCTAATGAGAGTGGATTATGTGATTACCAGAACCCAATGCCATTTACTAAGTGGCTCTCTATGTTTACATAAATCGTGGGAATACTGTATACATTTCTTTCTATGTTCTTAGGGTTTTAGCTTTGGTTAGAATCACACGTTTTCTCCAGAAATTACTTCACTTAGAGTCCAAACATATTTTTCCAACTATTAAGAAAAATTATGCAGCACATCTCAAAAGATAGCATCTCTTTGGAAACCGGCCTTTTAAAAAAAAAAAAAAAAAAAACTTCATCTGATTATAGAAATACAAAATTCTGCTAAAGCTGGATACTTTTGAATTGTTCATTACATTCTGTGCATTTAAACTAGAGACTATTTGCTTATTAATATTTTTTGGTTTGCAAGCATATGTAACCGAGTTCATATCATCAGGAAGTCTTAGGAAGAATTTTTTTTTCTGTACCTTAAATGTGTTAATCATTTGTTTTTCTTTATGTCCAACTGATATGTTTAAAGTAAAGCTAAAGACCAGGCACGGTGGCTTACACCTGTAACCCGAGCACTTTGTCAGGCCGAGGCAGGGGGATCTCCTGAGGTCAGAAGTTCGAGACTAGCCTGCCCAACATGGTAAAATCCCGACTCTACTAAAAATACCAAAGAATTAGCCAGGAATGGTGGCTAATTACAGACGGGCACCTGTAATCGCAGCTACTTAGGAGGCCGAGGCAGGAGAATCACTTGAACCCAGGAGGCAGAGGTTGCAGTGAGCCAAGATCTCACCATTGCACTCCAGCCTGGGCGACAAGAGTGAAACTCTGTAGCAAATAATAATAATAATAATTAAATAGAAATAAAGTAAAGCTGGAACTCTTGGACCAAATCAATAAAGTAAAGCTAGAACTCTTGAACCAAATCAAGTATATTGGGTAAATACAGAAGGGCAATGATGGTAGAAATGATGTTTTCTTTTTTAAGTTGTCATTATTTGTTTTTTTATCTTCAGACACAATAGGTTTTAAAAATAGGTTTCTTTTGTGTAGGTTAATCACAGAGTAAATCTGCACACTGTACTTTGTTGGATGTCATTATTTTCCCAGTATACCCAGTATAATGTGATGAAGCTTAATCTGAATACTTGGTGTGCTACTGAATTATAGCTTCCTATGATTACTGAAAAATACATGTATCTGTGTTTGTGTGTGTATATATGTAATTTTATTACTTAAAGCAATTGCACCAAAACCAAAAATTGACAAGTGGGATCTAATTAAACTAAAGAGCTTCTGTACAGCAAAAGAAACTATCAACAGAGTAACAGACAACTTACAGGATGGGAGGAATATTTGCAAATTATGCATCTGCCAAAAGTCTATAAGGAACTTAAATCAGCAAGCAAAAAACAAATAACGTTATTAAAAACTGAGCAAAGGACATGAATAGACATTTCTCGAAAGAAGACATCCAAATGGCCAACAAACATTTGAAAAAGTGCTCTTCATCACTAATCATCAGAGAAATGCAAATCAAAACACACTGAGATAATATTTTACACCAGTCAGAATGGCTATTATTAAAAAGTCAATAAAAAAAAAAAAAAAAAAAAAACGGATGCTGGTGACGCTGTGGAGAAAAGGACCTGCTTATACACTGTTGGTGGAAATGTAAATTACTTCAGCCTCTGTGGAAAGCAGTTTGGAGATTTCTCAAAGAACTTAAAACAGAATTGCCATTTGACCCAGCAATCCCATTAGTGGGTGTATACCCACAGGAAAACAAATTGTCCTACCAAAAAAAGACGTATATGCTTGTGTGTTCATCACAGTAATATTCACGATGGCAAAGATGTGGAATCACCCTAACTGCCCATCAACAGTGAATTGAATAAAGGAAATGTGGTACATGTACCCCGTGTGATATTAACACAGTGATAAAAAAGAATGAAATCATGTCTTTTGCAACAACATGGATGCAGGTGGATGCTTTTCTCCTAAGCAAATTCAGGAACAGAAAACTAAATATTAATACATGTTCTCACTTATAAATGGGAGCTAAACATCAAGTATACATGGGCATAAAGAAGGGAACAGTAGACACTGGTGATACTAGAGTGGGGAGGGAAGGAGGGAGGTGTGGGCTGAAAAACTACCTATTGGGTACTGCACTCACTACCTGGGTGACGGGATCATCTGTACCCCAAACCTCAGCAGCATCCAGTATACCCATGTAACACACTTGTTCATGTATCCCCTGAATCTAAAAAGTTGAAATTATTTTTTTAAACGAGAAGATAAAAAAAATATAATGAAATAGATAACATTTATTGAGCATTGAATATTCTATAAATTGTTTATATATGTTGTCTTTTTTTTTTTTTTTGAGGCGGAGTCTCACTCTGTCACACAGGCTGGATGGAGGGCAGTGGCGTGATCTCAGCTCACTGCAACCTCTCCCTCCTGGGTTCAAGCAATTTTCTGCCTCAGCCTCCCAAGTAGCTGAGATTGCAGGCACCCGCCACCATGCCTGGCTAATTTTTTTGGTATTTTTAGTAGAGATGGGGTTTCACCATCTTGGCCAGGTTGGTCTTGAACTCCTGACCTTGTGATCCACCTACCTTGGCCTCCCAAAGTGCTAGGATTACAGGCGTGAGCCCCTGCGCCCTCTGTATATGTTGTCTTTATTGATGTTTAAAACAAACTCAGGAATAAATATTATAACCCCGTTTTGTGAATGAGAAAACCAAAGCTCAGCTCTGTTTGTAGTTTGCCAAGGCTACACTGGTAA
>NW_012101765.1:3130159-3131171 GCF_000951045.1 Mandrillus leucophaeus
CACCATGTTGGCCAGGCTGGTCTTGAACTCCTGACCTCAAGTGATCCACCCACCTTGGCCTCCCAAAGTGCTGGGATTACAGGCATGAGCCACGGTGCCCAGCCCTGAAGAAGAATTTTTCAATTTTAATTAATGTAAATGTAAATAGTCACATGTGGCTCTTGGCTACCATATTGAACAACACAGATCTAAAATTTCTCCACCTAAGAGTATTTAATCTCAGTACCTCCTGTTCTTCCAGCTTTATTATTCTCTCATTTTTATTAAACTGCAATCCAGTTTTCTTGATACCTATAGTTTTTAAAACTTAATTCCCTTGAAGACTATCCTTTTCCCTTCTGGTTTTCTTTCTTTCTTCATCCTGGACCCTAAGGTTAATGCCTTACAACTTACAACACAGAGCTCTCATCTCTGTCATTGTCTTACATTCCCATTGCACTTGATATTGAAACTTGCAATTCTATGTCAGTCCGTAGTAGTCCATACCTCTACTGATAGATCCTACATCGCTGAGCATTGTTTGGAAAAAAAGAAAATCATACAGTAGACAGTGCAGATTGATGTCACTACAAGTTTACACAACTGTGCAGATTTATTTTACCACAAATTCATGCTCACCTAAGATTTTTACACTGCTCAAAAACTTTGACTATTCCTTGGCCGGCTTTCTTTTCTGTTTCCATTAGTGACTTTTTGAAACTTGGACTATTCTCTACGTCTCTCCCACATAAACCCTCTCCTATTTTCTTTAGAAGATGCCCCTGCGCCGGGCGCGGTGGCTCACGCCTGTAATCCCAGCACTTTGGGAGGCTGAGGCGGGCGGATCACGAGGTCAGGAGATTGAGACCATAGTGAAACCCTGTCTCTACTAAAAATACAAAACATTAGCCGGGCGCGGTGGCGGGCGCCTGTAGTCCCACCTGCTCGGGAGGCTGAGGCAGGAGAATGGCGGGAACCCGGGGGGCGGAGCTTGCAGTGAGCTGAGATCCGGCCACTGCACTCCAGCCTGGGC
>NW_012101765.1:3136701-3137744 GCF_000951045.1 Mandrillus leucophaeus
GATGGTCTCGATCTCCTGACCTCGTGATCCGCCCGTCTCGGCCTCCCAAAGTGCTGGGATTACAGGCTTGAGCCACCGCGCCCGGCCAGCAAATTAAATTTTAAAGAGATATAAGCTCCACCACACTTTCTTCCTCCTTAGATTGAGTAGAACCCATTTTTTAAAAAGCTTAGCACTGAATTACAGGTCGATTTTAAAATGTCTTCTTTACTCTATTGTTTACAGCAGACATAACACAAATCAAACTACCTATGTTCGTTCTTCCTTAAAAGACTGCTTTGTGATAGTAAAGATAGTCTCTGTAAATCTTCTATATGAAGCTGTACCTCTGCCCATTAATGCATTATTTTCAGCTACCTAGTCAACTTGGCCATATAGAATTAATTCTATAGATTCTTCTTACACCCAACAGTATGGAGTTGGCAGAAGCAATTTGATACAATTTTAGAAAAGGTGGTTTTTGAACCAGGAGAAGTTTAAGTGGTGTCTGTGTCAGAGCCTAGATTGAGTCAGTCAGGCATGTTTCCAGAGCAAGGGACAGTGTGGTAAGGCATGAAGGGTTTAGGATGCACCACCAGGAAGCATATTACTACTCCCAACAAAGTGTAGGTGTTCATCTATCTGGTCACACCTTCTATTAATACATCCACTGAGGACTACAGTATCTGGTTCATGTCTTCCCCATCAGAACTTTTGCCACCATCCTGGCTGAATTCATCATGTCTGTGGAAAACCTATCCAATATCCTGCCTTCCTGGCTCCTTGATTGCCTCTTCTCCAACAGCTTTTGTCTCCATGTTCTTCATTCAGTAACTGACACTCCTGAGCATTTCCTAGAACCTGGCATTGTCTAGAGTCACACTCTCCAATGGATCTTTCTGCATTGTTTTATCTGCTCTATCAAATATGGACAGTACCAGCCATATGTGTCTATTCGTCACTTAAAATGTGCCTTGTGTGACTGGGTGAAGTGGCTCATGCCTGTAATCCCAACACTTTGGGAGGCTCAGGTGGGCAGATCATTTGAGCCCAGGAGTTCAGGA
>NW_012101765.1:3139540-3143054 GCF_000951045.1 Mandrillus leucophaeus
CTAATAATAGCAGACCCTGCACAAAGTGGTTATCAGGGTTAATACTGTGAAGAGTCAAAATGATTAGAATAGTTTTACCAAAGATAATGGAATCTTGCATAGTGTCTGCGTTTTTCCATTGATTGGAGTGCATCCTTAGAAAACCGAATGTAACGAAAACCCAGGACATTTTTGGAAATTGTATGCTTTCTAGCAACTTTGTGTGAATTTTTATACAAACACTGTTTTATGAGTTATATAAAATGTTCTAAAACTAGAAAAAGCATGGTCTGGTAACATGTTACTTTCTTAGAGCACTGGTTTCTCAGAACATCTTTCTGCATGGCCTCCTCACCCCCATCCCAGGGGAGAACATGAATTTTCTGGGGGATTTCACCCTCTGGGGCTTCCGCACTCTGGGTGTCAGGAGTACAGCTCACAGGCTTTCAGTTTGGCCACAGCTGAATGATTGAGAACTTACCAGATAAATCTTCCAAACCCATTTCTCCACAAACCACTTCCTGGCCATGCAGTGGGAGGCTCGTTTGACCTTTGTTAACCTTTCCTGGTCAGGTGCCAGGCCAGTCCTGCAAAGCCAGCAGAGTTTCATTTTCATTTAAACCCTTTTTTTTTTTTTCACTTTGAATCAAATGGAATTTAGTTCCTCCCACTGCCCCCAACCCAGCTAGAGTGCAGTGATGTCGTCATGGCTCGCTGCAGCCTCAACTTCCTGGGCTCAAGTTACCTTTTTCCCTTAGTCTCCTAAGTAGCCTGGACTACAGGTCCACACTATCATGCCTAGCTAATTTTATTATTATTATTGTAGAGATACGACCTCACCAGGCTGGTTTCAAATCCCTGGCCTCAAGCGATCCTCCTACTTCAGCCTCCCAAAGTAGTGGGATTACATGTGTGAGCCATTGTGCTCGACCTCATGTATTATTATTTGTAAAAAAAGGATGCATGTTTTCCCTCACCTTCTCTTCTCTTTGGCTAATTATAAATCATTAAACTTCATATGTCATAGTTAAAGGGTAGAACCATGATCAAAACCGGTTCCAACACCCAGGCCTTTTTCCCAACACTGTGCTGTCTCACAGAGTGGAGGTTATTTGAACCCTCAAGATTATTAACTGACTTTACCCCTATTTTCCATTGTTCAGTTTCCTCCTTTTGTGTAATACCCTATTCCCAGGGAATGAAAGGATTAATCAATACTTGGGGAAAAAACAACCTTTGAACTGTTTCAGGCCATAGTCTAAAGAAATGTGTCTTGTGATTTTGATACCGGGAAATCTCCAGTGGAGGGTATTCTCTGCCTTCCTTTTCTTTGCAGATGCTGAGCTGAAGAATGGGAATTTGGAGCAGACTTGCAGTGTCGGTTGTAAAGCAAAGAGTAATTGATATTAGTTTCTGTGACATTGAGTTACTTTCAAAATAGCTTTATAAAAATTTAGGTTGCATACCAACACATTAACTTCTCCCTGCCATCCGCACGCTCAGCAGCCACTAGTTTCAGAAATAGACTGTGAATAAATGTAATGCATTGAAATGGTTTGTACTGAATTTTTTTAAGCATCAGATATTATCTGTGGTTGGAAATCAAAGTGTCTTGCAGTTCTTTACCTTATTATGTATATTCCTATAACCTTATACTTAGATTGCATATTACTCCCTTAGAAGTATTGTGAAAAATATTCTTTCATACAATGTGGGCAGGTAGGAAATAATAGCTACCTGCACACCTGGCTACGTGAGCAAATAATCACAAATCTAATAGACCCGTATCCAAGAAGCCTTTATGCCCGGGAGATAATCTGCATAGATGAATTCAACTCATCTGGAATACAAAGAGAAAATTAGAACCAATAGCAATAATTTTATTAGATGCCAAAAAGTCCTTTGATGCAATTGAATGAGACTACTTGTATTATGTGTTAGGTAAATTTGGCTTTGGGGACAAATAGAGCAGATAGCACAATTTATTTTCAATCCATTTATATGGTTTGAACCACCGGTTTACAATCTCCCTTTCCCTGCCTCATTGCTGCACTGGGGAGAGAAGTAAGGATGGTGCCCATTTCTGATGTTACTCTTCAGACTGACATTGAAGCTAGAAAATCACACAGATCCCATTGGTAGCTGAAGAATATTCAGATGGAGGTTCACAAGTTAACTAATGTATGCTGATAATCTACTACTTTTGCTGAAAGCTCTAACAGCATCTGTCCTGAAAACGTGAAGAGTAATGTCAGAATTTGGAGTGACTTCAGGCAAAGTCAATGGGAGAGAACCAGAAATACTATCTTGACAGAAGAGTTTTTATTAATATTATTGTGTGATATTTAAAATAAAATAAAAATTTTAAAAGAATTGATACGGGATTCTCATTAGGGAATGATTAAACAATAGAGTAAAGAAGACATTTTAAAATTGACCTGTAAGTCAGTGCTAAGCTTTTTAAAAAATGGGTTCTACTAAATCTAAGGAGGAAGAAAGTGTAGTAGAGCTTATATCTCTTTAAAATTTAATTTGTTAACTCAAAGATTAACTCCATACCTTTCTGAAACTTTTCCCAAATGAAAAAAGTAATTTCCTTAGTCACGTGAGGACATATTGTTATGTTGAAACCCAGGGAAAGCATATGCTACCTTAGGAAAGAGAACGTTTGCCCCACTGGAAGCTATTTAATGGTATATGGCATGACTCAATTAAGCTTGCTATGGTTTGTCAAAAGGAATTTTCCACTGCGTATTGCTATGGAATAGCCTATTACACACAAATAACTACACTACCCAGCAGAACCAACAGACTAAAAATGTATATAGTTCATTGAAAAATAAAACACAAAGGCATAGCATCCAGCTCCTTCTTAGTTCTTAAAAGCCAGTGGAAATAGAATTGCAGATATTAACAAGAATGGACAAAGTTCAGAGACTGGCAATGGTGAAAGGAAAGGAGAGGGACAGAGCTTATATCAGCTTATAATTTTTAAGTTACAGAGAGAAAGATTCTTCACCTATTTATCCACACAAAGTGTTAACAACTTTTTCAAAATGGTAAACCTTTCTTCGTCAAGGTATTTACAGTAATTGCTAGGGTGAGGGGCAGTGGGGAGAGAACTGGAGAACTTGTGTTGACTTGTGAATTAATGTTACTGGGGAAGGATTACTGTGGGCTCATAGCTTACAGCCGCCGACTCTCAAAAGGGAAGGGAGGTTATGATGGTGACAACTAGCTCTGATGCCACTGGAAATTGTTTTGTGTGGTATTTTTAGTCATGAATAGCCAAGATAACTAGTTATACCACATTTTCACCTGATAATCATTTATCTTAAATTGATCATAAAAGCTTCAGGTTAAGTCCTATATTGTAATAAATGTGTTTATAAACACAACGTTAATCTTTGAGTTAGCAAATTAAATTTTATTTTATTTTATTTATTTATTTATTTTTTTTTTTGAGACGGAGTCTGGCTCTGTGGCCCAGGCTGGAGTGCAGTGGCCAGGTCTCAGCTCACTGCAAGCTCCGCCT
>NW_012101765.1:3145930-3195948 GCF_000951045.1 Mandrillus leucophaeus
AAAAAAAAAAAAAAAAAAAAAGAAGATGCCCCTGCCTCCTCATTGCTTGAGAAAATTGTGGCTATCAGAGTGAATGTCCTTGACTCTACCTTTCTTGACTCATACTCCTCTTCTCCTCAGTTGATTTAGAAACACCACCAGCCACCACCAAGTTAGAAACTTGGAAGTAATGTTCCATTTTTCTCTTTGCCTTTCCTCACTCTTACCTCTAGATAATAACCAAGACCTGTCTTTCTTATTATTTTTCTCTTAATACCATTGGCATTGCCTTAGTTAAGCTCACTGAGTTATTGAATTTTCTTTCAAACTCATCTTCTTACCTACTGCCTCATACCTCACAGTCTACACTCTCTATTGCTGCCAAAGTGCTCTTCTTACAACAAAATTCCATCATGTCATTATTGTGATTAAAATATGTCAGTGACTCCCACTTAACTACATGAGGAAGTCTGAGCTCTTATATTATACTAAGCTGTCTTGCTTTGAAAGCTGGATCGATCTCTCTCTCTCTCTCTCTCTTTCACACACACACATAAGTTACATTCTCTTTTACTTTTTTCATAGAAATTTGAGTAATCCTATTGAGGAAACCTAATTATCACAATGGTTAAAGTGTCTCAACTCCAGCTCATTGGTTAGGATACCCTTTCAGTAATTTGCTAATTCTACTAGGGCACCTGGTGGTATTTTTGCAGTGAACAAGAAATTTGAAAATACTGTCTTTTTGTTCTCATACTTCTATCTGGTAACAACGTATCTGTATTGTAGGCTGCAATGCTTCGTTTTTCTACAGTGAATTGAAGAAATAGTCAAACCACTTTCAAAACCTTGTGCATTGAACTGAGAGATGTAAATTAAATAGAGAATCCACTACATTATGATCATGCTGAAGCATGCATACAGTGTGGGAAAATTTCAAAATGAAATAGGCTCAATAATAAGGTTGGAATGTCAATGGATAAATCCATAATTGTCTTCTGGAGGATGCTTCAGACCTACAAGGAATATCCAAAGGCAGAACAGCAAATGAGAATATCTTAAAATAGAAAAAGAAGTTGTACTTCACATCAAGGACAGTCAAAAAATAGATTGTTGGGGTAGCACAGAAATGATAGAAAAATCTTAATCTTCATAGTCTTATCAGTTGCCCCAGAGTATTTTTTAATGTGAAAAATTAGTGTGATCTGGAACTACTTCTGCCTTTAACTGAATTTGTGACATTAAATAGGCCTAAAACTTTCTAAACTTTGGCTGCCTAATTTTTAAAGTAAGAATAGGTTATCTCTAAGAAAAGTCAATACATTTTGAGCCATTACTGTATTCCAGGTATTTACATGACCGGTGTTTTATTTGATCGTGTCTCTTCTCTTTGTAAAAGTCCTCTGACCTGTAACTGCAGCTGAGGCAAAGGATTAAAACTGTACACAAAAGTCAAAGGAGAAAGAAAAAAAATAGTGGAGAACCAAAATAGATCTAAGAGGAGTGATAAATACAGGAGCAAATAAAGCATGAGAAGGTGACGGGAATTACACGGGAGAAACAGGTGAAAGAACCTCGTTGAAGAGTACCACCAGCTATGTTCACATTCTTGGCAATACGTTCATTTTGCTAAACCGGCATTTCTATTAAGCCAACAGGACAGAAAGCAAAGTTGTTTCTGTTTCTCTTTCACAGCAGACCAGTCTGTTTCCAAGCATGGTGTTTTTCGCTCTTCTGCATCTCAAAGTTTGGTGATGGCAGTACCATGTATAATAAAGGAGCTGAAAACATTCTCTAGGACCTCAGTGTTTTATTAAAATATTTATTTTAAATGAACAAATGTAACAGTGTAAAAAATTCCGTATACGTATAGTTTTATACAATTTTAAAATCCACAAAGCTCTAAAACATTGTTAACAATTGGAAAATAAAATTAAAATAAAGAGCATCAATTTAATACCTCAGATGATGCTGTTCTGTTCAAACTATATTGCCTCATGAAATCAAAGCACTGTACTTACTGTTAAGCTGTAGGATTTTAGTGTTCAGTGTGTCTTAGCTATTGTACATCACATGATTTTTCACTTCTTCCACCAATTTTCTCTGTTTGAATTACCAAAAAACGTTGATTTTTCTCTAGTGTCTTATGAGGCTGTTTTCTCTCCAACTTTCCATAAATACAGAATTTATATATTAAAAACAGCTTTAGTGTTTTCAAGTTATTTCACAAATATTAAAATAGTACTGCTTGGGGTTAACTTGATAATAACATAAACACCTTCTTAAGCACTAGAATCTCATAGTGACCCTCCAGAGGATACAGAATATACCTACGTTATATCTTTAAAAATTCAGAATAGCTTCAGTATGAAACATATAATTACCCACGTTCTCACTGGGAGCTCAGTTAGCAGAGAGTCATCTGAGAATCCCCAAGTCCTTAAGCTTCAGTTTGAGAAATGGTGCTATGGTCTTTATTGATACTGCTAAGTAGGAAAACAAGGAATCTCCTCTGACAAGTATATCTTAGAAGATTTGCCAGGAGAAAGAAAAGCACAGGGAAGTTATAATTTAAATAAAAGGACAGAATATTTTTGGTATAGCCGTTCCCTACAAATATATCTTTCCAGGGCAGGGACATTTGCTCCTTGCTCTGAAAAGGGGACCATGTAATTTATCATCCAACTAAGACATTTTTGAGAGTAGAAAAGCAAGCTGTTAATAATTACACCCGGACAACTGTGTGACCAGGACACCCTGAGAGAAGAGTGAGGGACGCACTCATGCATTTGAAGAGATCAAATAGATCTCATGCTTCATGATAAATGTTTTTGAAGCCAGACATGAGCTCCCTTTAATCGCAGCTACTTGGATTGAGGCAGGAGGATCGCTTGAGCTCGGGAGTTTTGGGACTAGCCTGGTAGGCAACGAAGCATGAGACCCAGTCTCAAGGAAAAAGAGAGAGAGAGAGAGAGAGAGAGAAACGGAAATGCTTTTTTTTTTTCATCCTGCACACTTTCTTGCGATTCCCTTCTGCAGAAATGAGATACTCCCCCTTTCTGTGCAAATAAAAACCTCCCTAATTACAAAACAACTTCCTTTCACTCTGCTGAAATCTAAGGCATGAAGGTCTCCTTTTAATCAACAAATCAAAATACATTACAAGCACTCTCTAATGACTTCAATCTGATATTATTCTTAATGTAGCTTTTGACAGGAGCCCAGCTGAGATAAGTGATAGGCAAGATGAATAGTCAAAGCTAAGGCAGTGGCTTTCAGACTTTTTAGGGAATTTGAATCATGTTTATAAGATGACATACCAATGTAAGCCCATAGACATACAGAAAGTTTTATTACACAATATTTATCCTTAAACTTGTTATGTGTTACACACACACACACATATATATGTACATGTATATGTATATATGTATAATTTTTTTGAAGACTATTCCACTTAACTGACCTTGACCCCCACTTAATTGATTTCATGACCCATTAATGATTTGGAATCTGCAATTTGAAAACCACTGCTAACCAGCCACTCCCTTTTGCATCCAGTTAAGTAAAAAAGGTACTTAAATGGACAATGTAAATTCATTTCCATGTGTCTTTACAAAAATTCATTTTACTGGTTTATTCTTGGTTTAAGTAAGAGTTGATTTTAGCACATTAAAAATATCCTATATAAGGTGTTATATGCCATGTCATTCAAAGCCTCCCTTCTGCCTTCCCCTCTAACCCTACCCCATGTAGGCCTGTGATTATTAATTTCTCTTAGCTTTCAGTGAATGTTTTCAGATTACTTGGCCTATATTAATTATATTATTTTCCATTTTGCCTTGTGTACTGAGAAACACAGCTAAATTCTATAATCAACTGCAGCAGTTATCTCTGTGTATCTCCCTTCACTTACCCCATTCTCCACGTGGCTTTTATTCTCTCATTATCCTTCCTCTTTAATAAAATGATCATGTTGTGGAAGATATACTGGTTAACGGTATATGTACCAGAGTCAATCTGCCTGAGTTTGAATTCTATGCTACTTTCTAGCTGTGTGATGTTAGGCAAGTTACTTAACCTCTTTATATCTTAGTTTCCTCATCAGTAAAATTAGAATAACAGCAATGAGAAGAACAATGATAAAACCTATATCACAGGCATTTTGTGAGATCTAAAAGAGGTAATACCTTTAGGTACTTAGCACATTGCTTAGCCCATAGTAAGCAGACAATAAATGAAGCTATTGCTAGTCTCATCATCAATTTTAGAAGTAGACATTACAATTAGTTGAGGGTTTCTTTTTCTCCTTTTTTTTTCCTCCTAATCCTTTTAATTTTTTTTATTGAGGGTTTCTTTAGTTTTTAATCTTGTGGAACTCAGAAACTCCCATTAATATAGTCTCATCGAAAATAGTTGTATAAATTTGTCTTTGCATCTTCTCTACAGTAGCCCCTTTGTCAGGTGAATTCACAGAATGTTTTCTTTCGGAATCTTCAGGCTAGACTTACTTATTTGTGATATTTGTGTATGAGTTTGTTTTCCCACCAGTATGTAAGAACTTTGAGGGTCAGAAGCTGTTTTATGAATCTTTGAGTTCCCCTAGCTCTTCATTCCCTGCTTTCCTGTAGTGCATGTTTCATAAATGTTTCATGAAATACATTAATTTAACAGGTTCTTTTGAATATCAACAAAGGAAGAAAGTTCTCAGCAGAAAGGAGTAAAAATTCAAACAGAGGCTGATGAAAGCACAAAGAGAGTTTCATATTCAGAACATTAACTGAGGCAGTAAGGCTACAGTAGAATGGTCAACTTCCCCATCAGAGGTGGTTAAGAAAATAGACTTTGATAGTAAGTCTGGGTATACACTTTTGTCTCTGTTACTTCCTAGTTATGCAAATGTGGGCAAATCGTGTAACCTCTTTAAACTTCATGTCTCTCAGCTCTACAATAAGGATAATTAAAAGATCCTGAAGGCCCAAGTTCTAGTGTTTCATAGCACCATGGGATGACTATAGTTAACAATAATATATATTTTTAAATAGCTAGAAGAGAGAATATTGAATGTTCCCAACATAAAGAAATGATAAATGTTTGAGATGATGGCTATGCTAATTACTCTGATCTCATCACTATACATTGTACATGTTGAAACATTCCTATGTACCCCATAAATACATACAATTATTATATGTCAATTTAAACAATTTTAAAAAGATCATGGATGTAAAGTGTTTAGTATATACCTGATGTATAGAAAGCAGATGATGTATTAGATTTTCTATTGCTGCATCACAAATTATAAAACTTATCAACTTAAAAGAACACAAATTTATTATCTTACAGTTCCCATGAGTCAACAGTTCAGAATATTTTAGTTGGGTTCTCTGCTCAGGATCTCAGAAGGCTAAAATCAAGGTGCAGATTGGGTATGTCCCTAACTAGAAGCTTTCCTGGAAAAAGATCTCTTTCCAAGCTCGCTCAAACTTTTGGCAAAATTAATTTCTTTGCAGGTACATGACTGAGGTTCAGTGTTCAAACTAAGAACCACTCTCGACAACTAGAGGCCACTCGCAAGTCCTTGTCACATGGCCTCATGCCTAAGCCTCTCACTCTGAATCTCTTAATTTCTTCCTTCAGGAAAGACCCCCGGTCCTTTTAAGTGCTCACCTGAATCAGCTACGCCAAGAACAATCTTTCTTTGAGTAACAGATGAGAGGTTTTTAGCTGATATTCCCTCACTGTACATCTTCGTTACTGTGAGCATCCTGCCGCTCTGATTCTATTATTTACATACACATATTACTTATATAGCATGGCTCTTAACTATATAATCAGGTGCTAAGTTGGAAAAACATTTTTTTCTAAGATTAGAGGAGAAACTAGGTGTGTTGGACTTATTGACAGCTGGTGGTCTCTACTATAGCACTTTCCTAAGAGGTTTTCAAAGGTAATTTTGATTGTATGTGTGTTAGTCCATTTCATGTTGCTATAAAGGAATACCTGAGGCTGGATAATTTACAAACAACAGAGGTTTATTTGGCTCATGGTTCTGCAGGCTGTACAAGAAGTATGGCACCAGCATCTGCTTCTGGTGAGGCCTCAGGAAGCTTTCAGTCATAAGAGAAGGCAAACAGGAGCAGGCTGTTTGCCTGCTGAGAAAGGAAGTAAGAGAGAGAGGAGGTGCCAGGCTCCTTTTAACCATTGGATTTGTAAATACAGAGCAAGAATTTACCCATTACTGTAGGAAGGGCACCAAATCATTCATGAGGGATGTGTTCTCATGACCTAAATGTCACCCACTAGGCCCCCCTCCAACACTGACAATCACATTTCTACATGAGATTTGGAGGGGACAAACATCCAAACTATATCAATGCACTGTTTGCCCTCTATATTGTTTCTAGAGATAACTCTACTATATTGTTTTCTTATTATTATCATGATCTAGGACACTGACAAAGAGAGAAAAATGTTTAAATAGATATAGAGTTAGGAAGACATTGGTTCTCTCTCTCATTCCTCCTGTCACAAGTCATTGAAACATAAAATATGTTACAACTTTCAGTTTTATGAGTTATATTCAGCTATGAAAGGAGTACAGAGAAATATAAAATTATCTCTATCTTCAGTGAATCTTCGATTTGGTTGCAAAGGTAAGACACATGTTCACATTTCACAAATGTGAAAAGTTAAATAGCACTAGAAGGCAGTATATAATTATAAGACAAATGAATAGTGAATGGAGTCAGAAAGGATGGAGTCATAATTATAAACCGGAGAGAAGAGGTCAAGGATGGCAAAAGGAAGTAGGAGAGCATAGATAAATCCACAGAAATGGGCAAGGTATCACCAAATAAAGAGAAGGGAAGAGGATATAATAGGAGGGTGGAGTGGTTTCAGCAGAAACACAGAAGCACACGCAATGTAACGTATGAATGGTGCAGTGGCTAGAGTCCAGAGTTCAACTAAGTGAATAGGAAGAGATAAAGTTGAAAGTGTAGATATTATTTGGAGCCTCAAATATGAATCCAAGGAATGTGGGCTTAATCCAAAAGGCAATAATAACCCATTGAAGCTTTTTCAAAAGAGGAATGCCACATAGAGTAGATACTGAGTAAATATTTGTGAAAAGATGAATGAATGCATAATAAATATACTACTTTAAGAAGAGTAATGGTTTGGGAAAGTTTGAATAGGAGGAGGAAGGCTACTGGTTTTGGCTGTACAGTATTAAGAGTCTGAGAGAGGTTCATAGGATCTGAGTTAGGTCACATGATAGCAGTGGGGCTGCAAAAGGAGAGACTGATAGAAAGGAAGAATTAACAGGATTTGAAGACTAATTAGATATGGAGAACGGGAAGAGAGAGGAACCAAAAATGACTCTGCATTTCCAGCCTGGATAATTTATAAATGATGGTAGCAATTTACAGTTTTCCTGTATGCAAAATGAGGAAAATAACAGTCTTTCATAGTAAGCATGTCTCTATTATTATTGTTATTGCATAAAATGTCTAACATGGTACTTGAATGATTATTAATTTCCAATAAATAATTGTTATTTTAATATTGTTATTTTTATCATTAATATTAATTCACAATCCTTAGATCCAAACAATTCTGAAAGTCTTTGGTTGGTTGGTTTTTGTTTGTTTGTTTGTTTTTGATTTTTTTTTTTTGGATAACACATGCAGTGATCTGACCTGAAGTCTTTTGGCTGCAAAATCTTACCCAAACTGACTGAGAATATTTACTGTGTAAATAACCATATGTTTTTCTCTCCAAATATTAACATATTTTTGAAAAGATATTTAGTTCAACCTCCCGACCTACATTTGCCCATTTCTCTGTCTCAACTCCTTGGCATATTTGTCAGTATGACAGTAACTCAATCAAAGGGACAAATTTGGATACTGACTGAGATTCTCTTGGGAGTGTTAAAAACATATGGTATATATGACATGTTACTCTTCTAATATTTGAAAACATCTAATTTCAAATTACATCCAGCTTGAGAGTTTTGGATAAAAGGTGGTGGACCTGGCCGGGAGCGGTGGCTCACGCCTGTAATCCCAGCACTTTGGGAGGCGGAAGTGGGTAGATCACGAGGTCAGGAGATGGAGACCATCCTGGCTGACACGGTGAAACCCCGTCTCTACTAAAAACACAAAAAAGCCGGGCGTAGTGGCGGCGCCTGTGGTCCCAGCTACTCGAGAGGCTGAGGCAGGAGAATGGCGGGAACCCGGGAGGCGGAGCTTGCAGTGAGCCGAGATTGCGCAACTCACTCCAGCCTGGGCGACAGAGCAAGACTCTGTCAAAAAAAGAAAAAAGGTGGTGGACCGTATTATTGTTGATTGAAAAAGGAAAATAGAACTACTTTGAGGAGACAAATAGTTGATGAGAGATATGTTGAGTTTGAGGTTACAAGAGCACAGAAGTGAAACTATTTTCTAGGCAATTGGCGATACCTGATTGGATTTTCAAGCAAACAAGCAGGATACACATAGAAGTGAAATTTCAAGTCATGAGTAGGAATGAAATCTCCTGGAAAGACAACGGAAAGGCAATGGGAAGAAAGCTGTAAGGGGATTATTGAAACAAGGTATATGTATGCACCGCATGTAACGAAAAACCCTGGCTAAGCTCTCACAAAGCTGGTGTTTAGTACGGTTGAAGCTGAGTCTGTAAGAATAGGCTGAGATGGAAAAGAAGCAGGAGCGTGCCATACTTGCCAAGGAAAGAACTAACTTTAAGAAGGAGCATTCGATTACTAGAATCAAGTGCTACAGAGAGGTAAGAGAAAAGAACAATCATAGCAGCAAACAGATTGGATTTGTAAATTTTAGAGGCTCAATGGTAATGAGATGCTATCAGAGAGGTAAGAACAGAGGACTTAAGCGGGGAACCATAGCAGCCTAACTGGATTTCATTACTTCTTGAGTATACTCATTCCTGGTTGATTCGAGAACACAAGAGGCAAAGAATCACAGAACTTATAGCTAAATCTAATCATATATTCTATCCCTCCTGTTTGTAGTTAAGAAGGCTGATGCCTCCAAAGTGGTTAAGATTCTGGTAATAGTCACATAATGAGTTCATGGCAGAGTTAAGACTAGAACATGAATACTGACATTCCCAATTACGTGCTGTTTCTTCTCTGTACTAGGCATCAAAGCAGTGCACTCATCTAAGGGTTCTGTTTGAATGACACCTTTAGGTATTACTGCAGCACCCCCTTAGTACAGAAGCAAAATACTCCTCCACCCGTTCAAGAATAAAGAGGCTTATTAAAAAGCGTTTTCTTTACACTAATTTGCCCCTTACAACATTGGTATTTTATAAGGAATTGAAAACTTTACACATTCATGTATTATAACTTTCAGTAAACCCAATAAAATGTTCTTTTGTATCAATATCCATTATTCTGTCCAGAAACTCTTTCAGTAGTTTGTTTATTTATTTATTTATTTATTTATTAGACGGAGTCTCGCTTTGTCACCCAGGTTGGAGTGGAGTGGCCTGATCTCGGCTCACTGCAAGCTCCGCCTCCCGGGTTCCCGCCATTCTCCTGCCTCAGCCTCCTGAGTAGCTGGGACTACAGGTGCCCGCCACCACGCCCGGCTATTTTTTTTGTATTTTTAGTGAAGACGGGGTTTCACCATGTTAGCCAGGATGGTCTCGATCTCCTGACCTTGTGATCCGCCCTCCTCAGCCTTCCAAAGTACTGGGATTACAGGCGTGAGCCACCGTACCCGGCCCCTTTCAGTAGTTTAATTTCTCTTAGTCTTTTTTTTTGGGGGGGTGGGGGGTGGGGGATGGAGTTTTGCTCTTGTTGCCCAGGCTGGAGTGCAATGGCGCAATCTCGGCTCACCACAACCTCTGCCTCCCGGATTCAAGCAATCCTCCCGCCTCAGCCTCCTGAGTAGCTGGGATTACAGGCAAGCACCTCCACACCTGGCTAATTTTGTATTTTTAGTAGAGATGGGGTTTCTCCATGTTGGTCAGACTGGTCTAGAATTCCAGACCTCAGGTGATCCGCCTGCCTCGGCCTCCCAAAGTGCTGCGATTACAGGTGTGAACCACTGTGCCTGGCCTCTCTTAGTCTTAATCTTTATAACTTGCAGAATCTTAACAGCTCAAGCAGATCTCTACAGGATAGTAAACTCCTTAGAGGCAGGGATTTTATCTTATCTTCGTATGTCTGGCACCCTAAAATGATGTCAACAACATAGTATATGTTCAATAAATGCTTGTTGAATGAACAAATAGGTGAATGAATGAATTAGTGGAATGCTCAGTAAACCTCCTTGAGAAACAGTGGTAAGATAAGGTATTTGGCTCAATCCCCTGACCTAGTTAGCTTGTGCTTGCTTTTCCGACTCATCTCCAACAGAAACAGCCCTCAGCATATTTGCAAGCACAATAGTATCCCTCAATCAAAGGGAAAATGCTTGGATTATCTCTCAGAATTATTGCTAACAGGTTTTACTTGCTTGGGTGCCAGTGACCTTTACTAAAGACTTGGGACTTCGGAAAGAGGTCACGGAGGTGGTAGGGGAATGTTGACCCTGGCCCTCTAATATTCTGATTATATGTTTCTTTGCTGCTCAGTCAGTTTCTTTTGGGGCTTTTTATTTTGTCTGAAATGCAGCCCAGAGGGCAAAAAGATGTACCAGAAATTCCAGCCTGATTTGGAAGGGCTCTGTAGAAAGCGGCTTTTCAATCCTTAGCACTTTTCCACATGTACTACACAAGTATGCCTTATTTCAGGAAATTTGCAAAGCAGTAATCATATATTTCACCCTGTATTATAATAATATATTTTTCTCTTTCCCGAGTGTGTTGTGCTCTCAACTGTTTAGCATCTAATGTCACAGATTTCCAGCACTGCCAGATTAGAATGCCTCAAAGGCCTAATGACTCCGGAGTGTCTCACCATCATCTCGGTATGGCTAAGCAATTCCCATGCTGCTCAGGCCTCAAAGGCCTAATGACCCCCGAGTGTCTCACCATCATCTCGGTATGGCTAAGCAATTCCCATGCTGCTCAGGCCTCAAAGGCCTAATGACCCCGGAGTGTCTCACCATCATCTCGGTGTGGCTAAGCAATTCCCATGCTGCTCAGGAGTCACGTGTTGTGCTGGCAGGCTGCCTCGCTGGTGAGTTACCTTGAGACAGAAATGTTGTCAACAGTGGAACAGTCAGTTTTTTCCTTAAAGCCCTTTATTCACTCCTCTCCCCCAACTAGGTATAGCTGTATTTCTAGAGCAGCAATCACAAAGGACACCTAGTGATTTTATCAGGATTTCTGTCTAAACTAACTTAAACAGCTACATGAGTGGAAATATACCTCCCTGGCTTCCCTGCCAGCCTACCCTGAGAACATTCTGGCTTAATTTCTCTCTTTAACAAGACCAAGAAGACGGTCTTTTGCGTCTCCATGAGAAAAGTATTTACATATTCAGAAATCAGCTTGGCAAACCAGAGCTAAGAGTATGGGGAATAAACATTGACTCTGTTCTTTTTTTCCTCTCAAAGTTGAGAATTAAATTCTTGAATATGATAAGAGCTAAAACTTGGCAAAAGAGAGATGGCAACAGTGATGCGACATCTGTCAAAAAGTGTTGATCAGTGGAGGCCTCTCTGCCTACCTTGTGCCCCCTTGGGCTCTCAGGGCCTTGACAGGTGTTTCCCTTCTTCCCCCTTCCTTTCCCTGGACTGGCTTCCTGAGCTTGATAGGGGCAGATGCAAGCATTCCACAGCTTGCATTGCCTTATTTAAAATGCACGGTGGGTAGAAATTAAAATTAAAATGAGTTCTTTTTTAAGCAAAAATGTCACCATTCTCTTTCAAAGATGATAACCTGAGTAATGACTGTTAAGAGAAAAGATTGGTGTCAAATTATGAGGCTGTGCTTAGTGGGCTTATGATTTATGTATAGGAATACATCATTTTTTGACAAAGAGCAAGATGAGGTTGAAATTGTGTTTATTTGGCAAACCAAAACTGGCATCTTTTACTTTTAAGCTATTGGCATACATTTAATATGTCGTGTGCACTTACTTAATATCAGGTAGCAAGGACATATGTGTTCATGTTCAAAACTAGGCTAGGCGCTGCTCTACTGGACCACGCAGGAAGTCTCCAAACTATTCTAGGAAATGAGAGCTGTCTCTTTGTGTTGTGATAGATATTCTAAGCCATTCATTTTGAGCATGATTTCTTTAGCTGTTTTATCTGTTTCTGTCTCTTTTCTATTGTTACAAAGAGAGGTCTATAACTTTTGCAAGCAGAAAAATTGGTCTAACTACCACTAGCTTTCTTTGGAAATGTATATTTGGTTTCTCCCTCTCTCTTTCTCACTGGCATGTTATTTTAGCAGTCAAGCTATTTGTGTGTCAAAAATAAGTACGGTAAATTTTCTACTCTACCTTTACTAAGTAATAGTCATGAGTATAATCTCACATAAAATTTTGCAATAAGGAATTCAGGATAAGTTTTATTCTGCTTACTTCTCAAGAGAGCCGATGAAGTGAAAAGCATTTGATCCAAATTCATAGCTACCGCTGCCATGTTGAGTGCAGGGTGTCCTGAAGAGTATAATCCCCACCTTCCCACTAATCCAGGAAGGAAAATATTGAAGTTCCGTGTCTACAGAGTAATCTCTGTGTTCTGTTGCTTCTTGTCATTTTCATTATATATACAGACCCCTCAGGAGAGAACAACGGTTCTGAGTCATATTTCGCATTGTACCTCGAGAAGCATAAGAAATCTTGTTTCAAGATGTGAAGAGGAGATCTGCACAAACACTACATACCATACGACACTTACAAAATTTAAGTTTGTGGCCCCTTCTTGAGTCCCACATGTAAAAATCACAAATCATGCCTTTGTACATTTAGATACTTTACCAATGCTATTTTTCTCCCATCACATGTTCAAGAAGATCTTGGAGGAAGAGATATGCCACATGGAAAGAACAATGTCTTTGTAACGTGTCAGATGCTTAGTAAATGATTTGGCTTCTAAATACTTGTTTACTCTTCTGTGGAATGGAGATGGTAATACTGTCATGAAGGCTTACTGTATGGTCTAGAAATCATAGGCGTTCAGGGAGGTAGGCTCTTCCGAATCTGAGTCTACCACGCTTTCCCTTGGCTGAGCATTATTCACAGTAATCCTGTTGTCCTAGATAATCCTAGTCAGTATTCACATGCAGTGTCCAGTACTGTAGTTTTTGTGTTTGGTTCCTAATATGTCCAGTCTAACAGCTACTCTCACTGGTGTTGTGAGGCCCATACCTCTTCGAGCCAATGTGTTCTAGGCTTTCTAAGCTACTGCTTTCAATTCATGTTTTAAGCTGTTTTTTTTTGTTGTTGGTGGTGAACATATAACTTTTGAAGTTCTGTCTCCCAGAGACTCCAGAGGCAGGCCTATAACTTGTTCATTCATCCATTCAACAAATGTTTAGTCCTTTAACCAACCCCATATGCCACGCCAACATTTCTAGATCCTCTTTACACTGTGCATCTTCTATTTTTTTAATGTATCATTAGCATGCCATGCAACTTACTCTTTTTTATTGCCTCTTGCTCCACTATAATGCAAGCTCCATTGGGACAGGGATCTTTATTCACTGATGCATCCCAAGCAAATACAGTAATTCACAGCACATATCAAATATTTGTTGAATGAGTTTAGAATATATTATGTTTTAGGAACATGGGAACTGCTAAGCTATATTGCTCTTCCAGAGAACAGTTCATTCAGAAACTTCCTTGGTGTTCTTTAGAATTATTAAAGTTTCACATTGCGTATCCAGCTTCTTTCTTCTGTACACTAATGCAAAGGTAACATCACATACTTTCTCTGAACTCCAGGTAAGCTGTTGATCTCCTGTGGTCTGTGCCTTCATCCTCCTCCTCTTCATCATCATCACAGTTATCATCATCATGTTAGCTAGTCTGCTAGATGGTTTCCAATGGTCTTTGCCAGTGGTCTTTACACAAGCGTGTAGTCCTCTCCCATATTGAATAGGGATGATGTGTGTAACCAATAAGAGATGATTATGTGTAATTTCTAAGGCTAGGTCATAAAAAATATTACAGCTACAGCCTTTCTCTCTTAGATTATTTCCTTTAGGGAAACCAGGTGTCATGCCATGAGGACAATAAAACAGTCCTCTGGATAGGTCCGAGGATCAAGGAACTAAGGCCTGCTGCCAAAAGTCCTATGAATGAGCCATTTTAGAAGTGGATTTTCTAGCCCTAGTCACGACTTAGATGACTGAAACCCTGGCCAACATTTTGTTTATAGTCTTGTGAGAAACTGTGAGCCAGAACCATCCAGCTAAACTGCTCCCAAGCTCCTGACACACAGGAATTATAAGCTCATAAAAGATTATTGTTGTTTGAAGCTATTAAGTTTTGATGTAACTGTTACATAGCAGTAGATAATGAACGTAATCATCACGCACTTCTTGAGTGCTTTCATGTACAAGCAAGTATATGATTTCATTCTTAAAGCAAACATCTATTATTGGTAGTTGTCTCAGCCCATTTTTTGCTGCCATAATAGAATAGCTGAAACTGCATAATTTATAATGAACACGAATTTATTTGGCTCGTGTTTCTGAAGACTGGGAAGTCCAAAAGCATGGCGCTGGCATCTGGAAAGGGTCTTTGTGCTGCATCATTCCATAGCAGAAGGTGAAAGAGCAAGTGAGCATGCCAGACAGAGAGAGGAAAGGGGCCGAACTTATCCTTTTATCATGAGCCCACTCCCAAGATAACTAACCCACTCCCATTATAATGGCATGAATCCATTTATTATTGCAGAGCCCTTAGGGACTAATCACCTCTTAAAAGTTCCCTTCTCAATACTGTGGCATTGAGGATTAAGTTAGAACACATGAACTTTAGGGGGCACATTCAAACCACAGCAGTAGTTATATCCTCATTATACAGATGAGAAAGTGGAGGGTCAAAGGTGTTAGTTTCCACTTTCAGGGAGTGGAAGAGAGAGAATTTGATCACAGAATTCATTTTTAATGACTAGGCTATCGTGAGTAGAGTATAATCTTTGGAGTATAAGGACTACTTCTGGCGGAATCTTTGCATGGTACCTGAGAAACTTGGCAACCACAAATCACTTTCAATAATGTCCCTTTTCAGGTACAACATGCGAGCACATAGGTACTTTGAGTTTCAGGAATTATCGAAAGCTTCTCCAAGTCCCGTAAGATAAGTGCACAGGTTTTCTATAACAAAAATCCATGGCTCATGCTAAGTTTTTAATTAGCTAGCTAGTAAGGTAGCGAGTTCCTAATGTGATGGCATTGCAAGAAAAGAGAGAGACCGCTAGGCACGGTGGCTCACACCTGTAATCTCACGGCTTTTGGAGGCTGAGATGGGAGGATCACTTGAGCCTAGAAGATTGAGACCAGCCTAAGCAACATAGCAAAATCCCCTCTCTACAAAAAATAAAAAAATTAGTTGTATGTGTGGCATGTGCTTGTAGTCCCAGCTGCTTGGGAGGCTGGGGTGCCAGGATCACTTGAGCCCAGGAGGTTGAGACTTCAGTGAGCCATATCTGGGCCACTGCACTCCAGCCTGGGCAACAGAGAGAGACAGATCCTGTCTCTGAAAAAAAAAAAAAAAAAAAAAAAGGTTAAAAAAAAAATCTTTGTCATTTCACAAGTTCTTCACCAAGTCTAGCCTTCAAAGAAGGCACATTTCTTCAAGAGTAGGTGACTAATAGTGTCTTTCTCCTATTTTCCTGGGTTTGCTACTTTAGTATTTTTATCTACAAAATGGTTATATCCCATAATGGAGGACAGAACCTAAGAAATCCATAAAAACTTAGTAAATTCCCGACCTGAACTTTATCCACTTCCACTCTCCTATTGTTTTAGAATGCCTCTCAATAAGTCCTAAATAGGATTAAATGTAATTAAAGTAATTCTCTCAGCAGTACCCCATGAAAGCAATGTAGATATATATCCTGATTGCTTAAAATGTTTACATGAGAATTAGACACAAAACTTCTGTCTGCAAAACAGGTGCAAAATTAAAATCTAACCGATGCATGCTTGAAGATGACAGCTTAATTTCCCCAAATTTATAAGCCACCTTATTTGCCATTTTTGTGCTCAATACTCCCATTGTCCTTTGTGTTTTAAATTCTTTTGCTGACTTATTTCCTGTGTCAGTTTTCCACAGTCAGCGTCCTTTAGAATTGGCTTAGAATTTTGCTACAGAAAATGCTGAAAAATCCCTTGCTGATTGTGTATGGCATGTACCTCACATAAAATATACCATATCTCATTTTCTTTCTGAACAATTCTTCTTATAAACATGAAATTACAATTGAGGTAGCAAAACTATCTAGAGATGAACAAATGGTTGTTATGGGGTATATAATAGACTCTTTGCCATGGTCACTAGCATTATGTAAGACCTTGAACCTAAATTCCAAAAAGAAGGACACCAGTATAGAGAACCGAAGATTAGGTGTCAGCACAAATAGCCAAATGGGAGATGTATTCAGCAGGAAATTTAATATACCAACAGGGTGTTGTGGCAGCCAATAAAGCTAATGGGCATTAACACAGGAATGCTATCTAGAGGAGGATGATAGCCATACTCTGCTCAGACATTTGCTAGAATATTGCATTATATTCTAAATAGCAACATTTTAAAGGAATAGAAACAAATGAAGCTATATTCAGATAACAGAATTTAAGATAACAGAGCATTTAAAATCTATGTCACATGAGAAGCATATTCAAATATTTAATGAGCTCTGTGCATTCAGGTTCACATTTTTAATTACATTTTCAGAATACAGACCTAGAACCTATGCATAGGAAAAAAATAGGCTGAATCAAAGGCAAAAATAAGGAGATAATTAGCTGCTTCAAGAGGTGTGCGTTTGCAGTTATGGGTTGTTTTCAAATATAGAAAACTACTTGAGAGGGAATGCACATGGATGCATCATGCTTTAATGCACATTCACCTCATTCACTAATATGCTTTGCCCTATCAATGTCCAGGACTTGGATCAATCAAATTGGCAAGTTGTTTTTTTTTTTTTTTTTTTTGCTCTGTCGCCCGGGCTGGAGTGCAGTGGCCGGATCTCAGCTCACTGCAAGCTCCGCCTCCCGGGTTTACGCCATTCTCCTGCCTCAGCCTCCGGAGTAGCTGAGACTACAGGCGCCGCCACCTCGCCCGGCTAGTTTTTTGTATTTTTTGTATTTTTTTTTTTTTAGTAGAGACGGGATTTCACCGTGTTAGCCAGGATGGTCTCGATCTTCTGACCTCGTGATCCGCCCGTCTCGGCCTCCCAAAGTGCTGGGATTACAGGCTTGAGCCACCGCGCCCGGCCCAAACTGGCAAGTACTTATTCCTGGGGGAAGGAGTTGTCTCAATGTTGGCCAGAGTGGCGGAAACACAGAGAAGGCTGGTGCTAGGCTGGTTGCTACATGGTCTCTCCTCCCCACAATTTGTGAATCGGATTGGATAAGAGAGAACTGGAAAACTATTCGGCAATAAACAGTAGGATATTTAAAGATGTTCACATCATTTGACCCAACAATTTCACTTCAAGAGGTATAAAGAAAATAAATAGGTGCTGTAAGAGAACTTTACTTACAGAAAAAGTCATCACAGAATTATTTATAATAGTGAAAAATAAGAGGAGGAAACCTTTTCCCTTCAGCAAATATTTTCTGAGCATCTACTCTGTAACAGGTAATCTTCTAGGAGGCTGGGGTACATCAATAAAAAAATAATTTTCTTGCTCTTACAGAGATTACAGTCCAGCAGGAAGGATGAATGTAAATATAAATATCACAAATAATGATACAATGCAGTTTGTTAGAAGTTGATAAGTGCTATGGAGGAAAACAAAAAAAGCAGAGCAAAGTAATAAGGATTAGGGTTGTCGGCTGCAGAGTGGCCAGGGCAGGGCTCATTGAGGAGGTAACATGATCAAAGACTTAGGACGTTAGCCATGCAGATATTAGCAGTATGGGCATTGGTAGGAATCATTCAGTAGAAAATGAACAATTGATGAAATAGGAGTTTTTCTTCTTCTTCTTCTCCTTTTTTTTTTTTTTTTTTTTTTTTGAGACAGGATCTTATTCTTTCCCTGAGGCTGGAGTACAGTAGCATGGTCATAGCTCACGACAGCCTCAAATTCCTGGGCTCAGGTGATTCTCCAACTTCAGCTTTTGGAGTAGCTAGGACTACAGGTATGTACCACCATATCTAGCTAATTTTTTAATTTTTTAGTAGAGACAGGGCTTTGCTATGTTGACCAGGCTTGTCTCAAACTCTAGGCAATCCTCCCACCTCAGCCTCCCAAAGTGCTGGGGTTACAGATGTGAGCTGCTGTGCCTGGCCTGATTTATCTGATTAACATAGGAAAATGCTAACAATGTATTATTCAATGAACCAAGTAGAATATAAAGTCTATATAAAGTGTTATAGTTTAAAATTATGTACATACATATATATTCATTTATTCCATAAATATTTATTGAGCACCTATTTGTTTATTTATAAACATTTATGTAGCACTTATATTCCAGGCACTATTCTAAGCATTTTTCAATATTAATGTCATTAAATCCTCACTAACTTTGTGAAGAAGTAGGATCTATTTTGACCTCATGAGTGGAAGAGATGTTAATGATCCAAGGTCACATGATTAGTAAAAGCAGAGAATGGCTTTCTTCTGTGTTTTTCATCCCCCTGGATTCTGTCTCCTCTTTGAAGAGCATTGTTAAGCTACTGGGGAGAGAATAAAACACAAATGTATGCCTAGAGACGGTGGCTCACGCCTGTAATCCCAGCATTTTGGGAGGCCGAGGCGAGTGGATCACAAGGTCAGGAGATTGAGACCATCCTGGCCAACGTGGTGAAACCCCCGTCTGTACTAAAAATACAAAAATTAACTGGGCGTGGTGGTGCACACCTGTAATCCAAGCTACTTGGGAGGCTGAGGCAGGAGAATTGCTTGGACCTGGGAGGCAGAGGTTGCAGTGAGCTGAGATTGCTCCACTGCACTTCAGCCTAATGACAGAGTGAGACACTGTCTCAAAAAAAAAAAAAAAAAAATTCTGAAAAGAAATTTGTCAAATATCAATATTGATTTTTTGAATGGATTATATAGGTAATATTCACTGTTTTGCATACATTTGTGCATTTTGCAATTTTTTTTTTTTTTTTTTTTTGACATGGAATCTCCCTCTGTCGCCCAGGCTGGAGTGCAGTGGTGCGATCTAGGATCACTGCAACTTCTGCCTCCTGGGTTCAAGTGATTCTCCTGCCTCAGCCTCCTGAGTAGCTGGGATTACAGGCGCCCTCCACCACGCCTGGCTGATTTTTGCATGTTTAGTAGAGACTGGGTTTCACCATGTTGCCAGGCTGGTCTTGAACTCCTGACCTCAAGTGATCCACCCACTTCAGCCTCCCAAAGTGCTGGGATTACAGGCGTGAGCCACTGTGCCCAGCCACATTTTGCAAATTTTTAACAGTAAATATATTTAACATTGTAACTACTATCATATATATTTTTAATAGTACAGTGCCTTGTATAGTGCTTATAATAACAGAAGTATAAACTGTTAAAACTTGAAGGGAGAACTGGAACAGGACTTAGTTTCCTTTATAGTCTTTTTTTGTCCCCTGCCTCCCACCCCTCCTCTTAGCCGTTTCTGGATACATAGTGTATTTGATCAATATAGTGGCAAGACCACTCTTCCAGAAGCAAAGTTCCCCAGTCCTCCTTCTGACTCCAACAAACTCTGCATCTTTCAATGAGCTGCTTAACTAGCCTAGCCTTCAGTTTACTCTTTTGTAAAACTAGAGAACTGGACATTTGCTATCTGGTTTCTTCTATCTCTGACTTTCCCTGATTCTGTGGAAGTTTTATCGTATGATTCTAACTAAAAGGCAAGTGATTCTGAGGTAGACAGTGGAATACCAGTTTATTAGCTTGCAACAAAAACTAAGTGACATATGGACAAAAATCCTTGAAGCCTGTGTTATTTATTCATTTTCTTAAGCCAGCCAGGCAATGAACGTACTGTTTTGCAGATAAAAAAATAGTTAAATATTATCAATTCATAAGGTTTAACTTAATACATGAAAAGACAATAATAATCCCTGTGTACTTTATGGGTTAATTTTGAAATTACTATCATGTCTATAAAAATACATGACATTCAAATCATTAGAAAATTCTACAGTATGGATTGACCAGCTTTGGAATCAAAAGTATGCTTGTTGAGTTTGGAATCAGAGTAAGAGGCATCAGCACAATCAAGCTACCTAAAGGTGTCAGAATAAGGTAGCCTGAAACACCTACATACCCACCTGGAGATTCAAAATCTGTTGCCTATAACCTCCATATGCCATTTCCACCTTAGGCATAACCTTACTGGTGGAACTAAGAATGCTTGAAACCTGTTAAGGGTGGAAGGCTCCCTCTTGTTTGCACACTGCCAAAGTTGGGCTCTGCCAAAGCTGAGAGTCCTGTGCCTCTCCTTTCTCTTTGCTTTCTGGCTGGACCCAAACTTCTTTTTTCTCTAGAAGATTGGTCCCTTTGGGTGACTCAGCATATCAATCTCCTTGTCCAGGTTGCAGTTTAATGGTCTAAAGTCCTTCTTATTTTATGATGTTCCTGGTTTTTGAAAGAGGAGGGCAATTCTCTATAACGCCCAAGAAATGATGCCACATTTTGCTCCTTTAGTGCAGTACAAGATCCTTTTGGGCCAGAACAAGTAACTTTTCTTCAAAATCTCAGGCTGGGAAGGAATTAAAGTTACCTATGAAGTCACTGGCATACCAGGCACCTCTACAAAGATGTTACCAGCTACTTCACTGTCCAAGAAAAGAAGCACCAAATGCACCCGCAAATCAGCTTCATAATTCACAGATGGGCGTTATTGACAATGTACACCATCTGGCAGCTTCCTTTTTTTGACTAATTTGTCTTGCTAACTAGGCTCAGTTATGGTCTATGCTGCTGAGGAAGTGCCTGTGCTGTCAGCACGTATATATACACCAAGTTTTAAGATTGAACAACCTTAAAATCATTATTTAAAAAGTTTTCTTTCTCTGAATTTTAGTTACCCAGCCCTAGATACTGCTTTGCTTTTACATACGTATCCTCGGTTTTTACATATATGATGTTGACTGGAAAATGTTAAAGGATTTTTAAAAAATCAATGGGAAGAAATGTATATGGGGTGCTGAAATAGTAAATATTGGGAAATCACAAAAGCCCTAAGTTCCAAAAACCCAGCTAAATATGCTAGCTATTGTCTGGCTTATAGTTCTAAACTCCTTATTTTATATGAATTCTGTAGACTCTCTGGGGTGGTCTGTACACCTAACATTATTCTATGGTGTTTCTATTCTGAAGATAGATATCATTAATCATACCTTTCTTCCTGCTCAATATCCTCTTTATTTTAACTAGGAAAAAGAAAATTGTATTATCCCTTGGTATACAGTTGCTATAGAATTGATAAATACAGTTTCAATAACTTTCTCATTGTAGTTAGACCTTGCAGTTTTTATGAGAAACTGTCGTGCCTATTGACAGATTGTCAGATCTTTTTAAGTTATATGAGACAGAAACTTGACTCGAACTAGCCTAAGAAAAACATTAGCCTCTATTGATCCACCACCTTGTAGAGAAGAAGAGTAAATGGCACCAGGTATGACCAGATAAAGGACGCAAATGGTATCTTCAGATTGCTTTCTCTCCACTGCTCAGCACTTCCTCTCATTTTGTGTTAGCCTCAATGCCCCCTATTGCTTTCGAGCTTTCTTGTACTAGCAGGCAAGATAGCTGGTCAGATCTTTTTAAGTTACATGGGACAGAAACTTGGCTCAGACTAGCCTAAGAAAAACACTAGCCTCTATTGATCCACCACCTTGTAGAAAAGAAGAATAAATGGCACCAGGTATGACCAGATCCAGGACACGAATGGTGTCTTCAGATTGCTTTCTCTACACTGCTCAGCACTTCCTCTCATTTTGTGTTAGCCTCAATCCCCCCTATTGCTTTTGAGCTTTCTTCTACTAGCAGGCAAGATAGCGAGTAACCACCCCATCCTGCAGGATACCAGCTTAGCATCTCCAAAGAAAAGGGAGCCAGTCCTTTCCTTTCAGTGTTCATATTGCAATCCAAGGAAAGTGCTCTGTTGGGCCCTGGTTGATCACTTACCTACCAGTGAACCAATCATAGAAGCCAAAATGGGATGGTATGTTCCCATGACCAAACCTTGGTCATTCTTTTGGCAGAGGATGGGGGATTAGGTAGTATTTGTCAACAGAAAAGCAGAAAAGGATGCTTGCATATTAGCATACAAACAGTAGCTAACGTGGCTTAGTATACTATCTGAGAATAAAGGCATATACAATATTATATTTAACTTTTCATTATGGTAGCCAACCACCCTAGATTTTCTGGAGCAATCCTGATTTCAAAAACACTATCCCACTGAGTGACCATGTGATCAAAATTTTGTGTTGGAAACGAAATCACTCTATCCTAAGGCTTGCAGTGATTGGCTTTCACATAAGCATATTTTGATAGTTTTTACATGACTTAATCTACATATTTCTTAAATTTTTAATTAAAATGTACTAGTGCATAAATTCAAGAGGAACATGATCAACAATAGGTGATAAAGAAAGTAGGAAAACAGAATTATAAAGAAAAAATAGTTTGAAGTTTTAGGTGAGCCTTCAAACCTTGCCAACAAATATTCCTAGCCATATATACACTTGTGTAACTCCCAAAACTGACATTGAGGCTACCGTTTTCCCAGCACTTTTCACAAGCTCCTTAATTATGCTTTGAAATTTTACTTTACAAACGATTACTTTTTAATGAGAGAGCTCATTATTTTCCATTGGCAGTACTTCATTGCCAAGCACTACCATTTCATAGGAGGTGGGCAGACTTTAATTTCAGCAGCAGCACAGGGCTCCATTATGTTTTTCTGTTCATATTGGCCCAAATTCTCTGTCCTTTCCCCCTGCTGCCAGAATAAACATTTCTCCCCAATAGGCATACACTCTCAACCCTTGGAACTCAAAGCAACTATCAGGAGGTTACAAATTAATCTGTTCCGCCTCCACTAACAGATGCCATGCTGGCGCTGGGCACTTCAGCCAAACTCTTGGGATTTACAACATTAAGAGTAAGTGCAAAAACTACAAGCATTCAAAAGACACTCATTTTATTTAACTGACAGATCTTGGCATTTTATGAAAAAAAAAAAAAAGGAAGCACAAAACCCTTTCTCATTACCCTTCTCAAGTGATTTTTCCTTTTTCCAAGCACAATGCTCTTTTCAATAAGTCCTAAATGAGCACAACAACCAGATGTGACCAGAAAAACTGCAGGAGGCACCATAAAAATGCATTATGATAAATGCCATCCAAAGCTTCGGGACCCAGGGAACTTTTCTTAAAGTCACTGCCCACCGCACTCTTACAACACATGCATTGCGAGAGTGGAGGGAAACCCATAGGCGGATAAGACTTGTGGATATTGTGTGCCTCGCAACATGAGTCATTCAAGAGGTGCGGCTGGTGCAAAAGCAACAGCATATTTTGGAAAGTGGATTCAAAGCAGGAGAATATGTTTGCTATCTTAGTGCCATAAAAAGAAAAAAAGTACAACAGCCCAGGCTTTTAGGAGCCAGGAGAGGGTTGGAGTGTGCAGTGTCTGATGCAAAATCCTTTTAAAGACTGCCCATTTTTCCTTATTCTTTTATTTCCTGGTGATAGAACAGAAAGCACTCCGTGGCATGCAACTGACACATCATTTTATGCATCCAAGTGCTTTATTCGCTTAACTGTTTTTTTTCCCAGCAATTTAAATAAATCACAGAGATGGAATTAGATTTTCCTGAAGAGCTAGAGAAAGGCAATGAGAGGCTGAGTCACAGTTAATTTCTACTGAGTTGATAGAAATTTCACTCCCTCCATTTAGGTGAGACTCATGTAGTTTGGAAAGTAATGTCTGGCATCTTATCAACCTACTATAAAGGCTGCTTAAGCTCCTGACTAATGAGGCTCTGAAACATTTCTAATGAATGATGGGGGGAGGAGTATGAAATGCCCTCATGTTTATTCATTTCTTCCTTGTAATGCCGGCTGATAGACCGACTAAAAGATTGAACACTTAAATAATTAACTCATTTAAAGTGTGAATTATATGCATGATTTGCCTGACATGCAACTTGTGAAGTGGAACACACAGTAAAATCTCTCCAGTAGAGGTGGGGAGGAGAGTAAGTTATTTTAGTTCTCGTTAATCCGAGAAGGAACATTTAGTAAGAGAATCAGACATTAAAAGGAATGGAGAAGGAGTGGATCAGATACTCAATTTTCTTCCTACAGAGCAGGGCTGGCAACCTTTCTCTGTAAAGTACCAGATAGCTAATATTTTAGGCTTTGCAGGCTAAATGGTCTCTGTTGCCTCTACTCAGCTCTGACAGGAAAGCAGCTATAGACATAGGTACCTGAATGGGTGTGGCTAAGCTGCAATAGAATGCAATTTATGGGGATTTATATTGAGTTTCATATAATGTTGATGTGTCACAAACCCTTGTCTTCTTCTGACTTTTTCAACTACTTAAAAATGTAGAAAACAGGCCGGGTGTGATGGCTCATGCCTGTAATCCCAGCACTTTGGGAGGCCGAGGTGGGGTGGATCACCTAAAGTCAGGAGTTCGAGACCAGCCTGGCCAACATGGTGAAAAACTATCTCTACTAAAAATACTAAAAGTAGCCGAGCATACTGGCACACATCTGTAATCCCAGCTACTCAGGATGCTGAGGCACGAGAATCACTTGAACCTGGTAGGTGGAGGTTGCAGTGAGCCAGGATCATGCCACTGCTACACTCCAGCCTGGGTAACAGTGAGACTCCGTCTCAAAAAAAAAAAAAGGAAAAAACATTCTTAGCTCATGAGCAGGACAAAAACAGTCAGTGGACCTGTGGGTGGTAGTTTGAGATCTTGCTCTAGAAAGCTGAATATATATTTCTCCATTTAGTTATGGGATAACTCTGTCCAGGACTTGAGGTTAGGATGGAGATTTATAAAATTGCAGAATGTTAGGTTGAAATGGCCTTTCGAGATTTCCCAGTCCAATATCCTTACTTTAATAATCATCACCAGCACTTCTGGTTCACTACTTATGGTAGAACATGTGTGCGATAGTCCAGTGGAAAGAACGGCATATCTTCGGTGATTTCGCTCTGTTTAGGATCTGTTTCTTAACTTTGTGAGTCCATTAATGCTTATCATTGCTTTTGTTAGGTAAGGATGATTCATTGTGACTCAAAATTGTAACTTTTTTGAAGTCATTTTCCCATTCATAGTCTTATGAAGTCTGAAAATCTCTTCTCAGGATAATTTTTTAAAGGCATAAAATGCACTTGCCAGTGATTGTTTATTAAGTTAAAATACAATTAGAAAGCTATAAACAATTTGTGCTATGGTAATATATGCTTCTTTATTAACCCTGTAAGTAATAGAATCTAGAGAAATAGTGATAAATATAAATATTTTGTAAATAATGTATTATGTCACAATGTGATATGACAGTATTTGTGATTTGTTTTGTAAAGAAAGTCTCAGGTACTGTTAAATTCTCATACAATAGTGAAGTATATAAACCAGGATCCTAATGTATTAATTCTCAATGAGAAATATAAATATCAAACACAAGTCATCTTCATATTATCTTTACTGCGTGGTTCTTTCTGCAGATCAAATACATGTGAAGCTAGAGCATGGGGAGTTCTTTACAAGAAAGTAAGGAAAGGTGGTTGCTTCCATGCTTCAAATAAGCGAATTCCTTTATCTCCACAGGTGGAGATAACTAGACACAAGATCTGCTTAGATTTTCCAGGTGTCCTCTTCACGAGGCAGTATTTGGATGGACACTGCCAGTATTTTCTGCTATGATAGCTTTTGTTCTCTTCTTTTTCGGAAACAACTACTCTGAGTGACACAGTTTTTTCTTTCCATAACAATTTCCCCTTGGTTCATCTACATCTATAGCAAGCCTCCCAACAGTTTCTGGAATCCTTCTGTAGGTACCTAACAGTTGCTCCCAAACAAGAGCCCCCTTCCTGTGTTACATGGCAAAAGTGACCATCAATATGTATGCACACACATGCGCACACACGCGCGCATACACACACACCTTCTATTTATGCACTATTAGTGCCCACCCCTTCCACCCCTGCTCATACACATTGATTCTGTATTGGCTGTGTGATTTGTTTGGCCAATGGGACATGAACAAACATGACACAAGCAGGGCCTTAAAAAGCCCTTGCATTTTGGGTTTTGGTTCCCTGTTCTCCTGGAAACCTGGGGAACCTCACATGGGCCAGTAAATGTTTGCCTGCTGGATGACAGGAGGCATATAGCCTGTTACCATGAGACCGTCCTAAACCATGCAGCTACTGGCCAAGCCACGCAATGATTGAGCCCAACAGACATCAGCTGAATCTGCATCAAATCAGTAGAGCCTCCCAACTGTTGCTCAGGCTCCAGAGTAATAGTAAATGTCTGTTGTTTTAGGCCTTTATGTTGTGTGATGGTTTGTTCTGCAGCAAAGACTAACTGCTTACAATACCACTCTCTTTATGCTCCTGATCCATGTCTTTCCAGTGATACTGCCTCCAAAGTTTATGGAGATATCATTGTGCTCTGAAGGCACTTTCCTTAAATACAAAATTCCTTCCCAAACTTTGCCCAGCATCTCTCAGTATTACTTAAATTCCCTCACTGAGAGCCCAGAAAAGTTGCCTCAAGCGTCCCAAACCTTACACAGATATTGTGTCCAAATAACTTAGCAGCTTAATTCTAAAATGTATCTCTTCTGTTATGAGGAAGGAACATGATAGTAGAGTAAATTCCCTCTTTAGAGGCATGTGACTGTGGGAAAATGCATAGCAAAGAGAAGGTAAAGCTTTGTGCCCCAGCTGCCACAATCTTACTGCTGGTCCCACTACTATGCAGGGCATTGTACTTACCGATATTTGCTAGGACTCTAGCAAGACATTGTTGGTTGCAATCCCGACAGCCATTTCTCTCCTTTTCATCTTACTGATACAGCCTGGGTTTTGTTCAGGTGCCTCCACAGAGCTACGTGTTCACTAATGAGTTCCTGCCTTGCCCTAGTAGGGTGAGTCATGATTGTTCTGAGTCAGAGTAAGTCTAAGTCAAGCATGGTGCCTCACCTCCTTGCCAACGATTGGTTCCCATGGTCATGTGATCCAATCCTGATGAGTGGGTGATAGAGGAATTCTGCTAGGGTGCTCCTGGGAAAGGTGTCCTCACGAATCAAAGGGAACACACAGGAGGGAAGTTCCTGTTTTTAGCTAAGCATACGCCTGTTTGCAAATGATGCCTAGCCCTGTGAAACCATTTGCGACCATGAGGAATGGATTGCTGACATGCTGGAGATGGTACATTAGCACCCGGGTCCTTAATGACTTGGCTGACCTGCTGAATTAACCACAGATGAGCGCTCCCTTTGGATTTTATATAATGTGAAATAAAAATTTTAAGCCACTTTTAGTCAAGTTTCTGTTAATTGAAGCTGAAAGTGTCTTCAATGGTGATGCAACACAGTACTCTGAGTTTGCAGAAAAAGTTTTGCCTGTGGGAGAGACTGCCACTTCCTTAACACTTTAATTAAATGGCATAAAATATATCTCCTTTCATTTCAAGCATGGTTAAAGAAACAACAAACAACTTATGAGACTTGAGATCTTATGAACCTACGTGATTTAATTTCTGGGGTGAACTACACAGCCACAAGCTTGATATGAATGAATGCAAACAGGAACCTGCAACGTTTTGTTACACAGAAGCCATCTTTGGACACCAGGGTGAGAGACGCAGGCACTAATACAGAAGACCTCTGTGTCAATAGTATGAGAAAAAGAGGAGCAACACCGAAAACTGAGAAAAGGAAGCCTTCCTTGATTTAACTGAGATACACATCAGCAATGATTTAGAACAGCTTACTAAGTACCTACTCAATGGATACTTTGCCTATAGAAATAAATCAAGAAAAGACATGCCCTGATCACAGAGACTTTATTTTTAAAAGGAACTTGAGATATGAGAAGAAAACCGTGATATTGTAAGTGCACATGTTTTACAATCTGCGTTTCTCTCCATGGTTCTATCCCATCTCTGAGTAGGATTATGAAATCAGGGAGGAGTTACTAAGGGGAGGGAAGGGAAGCGAGAAAACTGGATATGGAAAGTAAAACGCTAGAAAATAGGAAAGCAGAAGAACAAGAACGAAATAAACTAGTAGAAAGACATGAGAGAAAGAATTAAGAAGAGTAGGCAAGAAGAGAAATAATATTTATTGGCTGTCTATCCCTGGCCAGGCACTTTAACATGCTTCCTTATTTACTTTTCATAACAATCCTGAAAAAAAAATTTTAATCTCTTAGTTTTTTAGATTAAAAAACGAAGTCTCAGTTTATATGACTTGCCCATTTAAGTGATAGGATTGGAATTGAAATCCAGGTTCACTCTGTCACACTACCACAAATAAAACATCTTTGAGTATAGAAAGTGGGCTGCAAAGTCAGGAAGACAGGAGAACAATGAAATCTGTTACTAAATAAAACCTATTTCTAGAATCCTTTAAGCTGTATGTGAAACAAGAGACCAAACCAGCAGACTGATCTGGCGCAGTGAGTGCCATAAAGGTGGGAAGGGGAAGTGTCTGGCATGAAGCAAAGGGAAAGGAAGATGGGTTTTTGGGAGACGCACATGGAATACGAATGTGGTCTTGAGTAATTCAAATGCATTGGAAGGGGCTCTGCTATGCGATGGGAGACAGAAAAATGGCAGAGGCTGAAAGATGTTCTTGGATTGAGGTCATGGGAGCATCATCAGCCGCACCAGTAACTTGATGCCTGAGGTTGTCCCACATGATCAGTAGGAAGAGGGAGAGAGAAAAATGCGTGGCTGAATGGTGCTTCTGTCAGGCACCACCGTTTTTATATCTGCAACACAGACCTGTTGGATTCTCTTGGTCCCTATCTAGAGCTGAGCTTTCTGTCCAGGGTGGAAGAAACTTCCCACGAGATAACATATCCCAAGTGCAAAGGGAGTATGCTTCTGCCCACATTTGCTGGGTTAGTTCTTCCTGGGGCAGGCAACCAGCCAAGAGGTGTCGCCACATGCTACCGGAGCAGAAAGCAGATGGTGATCAGGAGAAACCCCAGAACCTCAGTCCCGTATGACCTCTATCTGCCAGACCATTTAGCTTGGATATTTTGCACACATCTTATATTCAATATGTTCCAAACTGAACTCATTTTCTTTCCCCTTTTCCTGCTCTTTCTTATCTTCCTATCCATAGGTAGCGACACGAAGACATGCATGCCAGAAACCATGGCATCGTCCTGGACTTGGCTCTTTTCTCTCCTCTCTAACATAAGACCATTCCCTCCAAGCTTATCTCTTTGGCCATTCTCTCATGTATTAACTCCTTCATGCTCGCAGTCACTGCCCTGTGTCAGATCCTCACCATAGTTAATCTGGACCCTTACAGCTGGTCCCTTCCTTCTAGCCTTGTACCTTTTAGGTCCACCCCACACACTGTCCAGAGTGAACTTTCTACCACACACTCTTACTTTGATCAGTAGTAGTTCATGATCCACAGAATCAAGCTTAAGTTCTTTAGCTTTTCTGCATAGTACATGAGTCTCTCCAATAACTGGCCTTAGGTACTTCTTAACCCTTATCTCTTCCTACACCGCGTTGCATGTTATTATTTAGCAATACCTAACAGCTTGTAGTTCTCAGAACACACCATATTGGTTAATACCTTCATCTTTGTTGATGCCTGCAGGCCTTTCTCATCTTTCACTACCTCGCTAGTACTTTAGTCATCCTCTCCAGTATATCAGTCGTCTTCTTCAGAATTCATGAACAGGAGATGAGGCTAAGTGCTGCCCACTCTCCCTTTCTTCTGTGCTAAAACCAGAACCCTCACTATCTTTCTAATTTAACATATTGAAATTATCTGCTTCTGTATTTTCTTCTCTCAGATGACTAAAGAATTCTCAATGGCAAGGCCCGGGACTTACTTAGTTTGGAATTCTCAAGTACCTAAAGTAACTGGCACACATTAGGGAGATAATAAGGGTTTATTAAACCAATAATGAAAATTATCTTACACTGACCAGAGTTTTCTCTGTCTTCACTGTGAACATTTAACGCGCTTCATAAATATACTTTGACCTGGAGGGATATCCCTAGGTTGGTGACCTAGACAATACTTGTTGCACTGTCCAATTAATCTTCAATTTCCTGTTTTAAAGGAATCAGGCAAGGTATTCTTTTTACAAATTCTTTTTGTTAATTGTGCAAATAGAATCTGGGGTGGGGGCGGCTAGTGTCTTAAGTCATCTTAAGTCATTCCAAAAGAATATGCAGCAGTTGTTTTTTTGCTAAATTACCATCTGAAAATTGAACTCAAAATTGACCTCCAGGGAATATCATTTGAGGTCGCTCTGTATCTCCTGTTTCTTTTTTCTCATTCACATCGAAAAGCTAGTCAGAGCCTTCCCACACTGCAGACTAAGTGTGGAGTTGGCAGACTAGTCTTGAGAGCTTTAACAATCTGCAAAAATATATTTTTTTGAATTTTCAAAGGATGGATATACACTCTTTAGACCTGTTGACAAAGCACAAGAGCCCTAGGGACTGAGTTTTAGAGCTTACTAAACAGATGACTTACAGCAATCATGCTTTCCTTGATACCAAGGATAGTTAAAAAATTGATGTTTTTCTCTTGCAAAAATACACTTTTGCAAAAGATGATACTGGAGGAAATGAATTTTGTACAGTTTGTGCTACAGCCATGCATGTAAGGTATTTTTTTTTCCCCATTTTATTTAAAGAGGTTGTCTTTTTGCTGTTCTATATGTATACTTTTGACTGGTTTCTTAATAGGTGTGAAATTATAACAAATAACGACTATGCACCCAGAGCAGTGACTGCCCTGTATGTTATGGATCTAATCAATGCTGGTGTTGGCAGTGCAGTGTTTTGACCTCTCTCATCACAGTGGGAGAAAAATATTGAAGATAGAAGACCTCATTTCAGCCCTGACTTCTACAGCTAATAGGCTTGGTGCTCTTAGCAAAGCCAGCTGTATTCTCTGGGTCTCAGTTTTCTCCTTTGTAAAATGCAGGGATTGAATTTATGGCCGTAAAATCTTCTCTCTAGCTACATAATTGTATAATATAACAATATATTAAAGGTTTTGAATGAATAATAGATTCTTGATCACTTTCTTTTTTCCTTTTCTACTTTTCTGTATTTCCAATTTTTCTTAGTATTTTTTACAGGCTTGTTCTAGGAAACAACATAATAATATATGGAATTACATTGTTTCTCTGAAAAGAATTAAATAACATTATTTAAATATCTAGTATAGATGCCATTGATACCAATCTCATCACATAAATTATCTTATTTAATTATCACATCTACACTGGGAGTTGGAGAATATTATCTCACTTAGAATGAGGAACCGAAGGCAAAGAGAGCTAAAATAACTTTCTAAATACAACTGGTAAATTACAGAACCAGGGCGTTAAGCTCTCCATACAAATTCCTAGCAGATCATGCGCTTCTGCTTAAACTGTCTTAAGAAAATGACAATTCCTTATAAGTGTTTTAAAATCAAATACGAGGAACTAGGGAATACAAAGGACTTGTCTAAGGAACAATGTTAAAAGAGATCGTGATTAAAATACTTTAAGGTACTTTCTGTTTTCTAGTGGTTAAATTTTAACATTTACCAATGTCATAGCTGCCTAAAAGTACTTTTGCCATCAGCTGTTAAAATCTCCATCTCCTGACCGTCCATTTTGAATCAAGTAGTATGTGCAGGTCTCACGATCAGTGATGTATGCTGTGCTTTCTATGTGCCGCTGATCGCCATCAATCCAGACCCTCTTCTAGCTGCCGCCCAGCATCAGTAGCAGATTTCAAGCAAAACTCTGCAGACTTGGCCTACCACCAATTCATGCTGCCTGACTTTAATTGCTTCTTAATCCTTTCATTAATCTCTTGTTGATCCTCTAACACAGTCTGCACAAGAGCTATTCCAAACCTTCATTCACTTCCAATTCCTGGTCCCATCCTTCCCTCTCATTATGAAATGGATAGTTTCCCTTCTTTATCATGAAGTTGGAGACTATAAGCTATTTTTCTTAACCTACTCTCCTCTATATGTCTTTTTGTCTTCTTTCTTTCTTTTCTTTTTTTTTTAAACAATTGATGAGTAAAAAGCATCTTTCTCTAGGGCAAATGCTTCTACTTGAGCCCCAGATGTCATGCCTTAATCACTTCTCTCTTCCCAGCATCATTAGTCTCTTTTCTCTCTATTGTACCCTTCACTTCCACAATGTTGAAATATACATTCCTTGACTCTGCACTCTGCTTCCCCCGGCTTCCATTAGACATTTCTCCTTTATCTTCCAAAAATTATTGTATTTGTCCATATTCAAAAATCTACAAATTTGCAACATCCATTCTTCTTTAACTTCTTACAGTATTGATTTTGATGCTTCATACTCTATTGAAGCTACTCTCTCAAAAGGCCTCAGGGACTGTTTTTCATTTTCTAATGAAATATGATGATCTTTTATAGTTCTTACTCTTTTTGACATCTCTTAAGCATTTGACTCACTTGTTACTTTCATTTTTCATAATTTTTTCCCTCATTCCCAAGACATTTTCATGACTCCTCTGCTCTTTTGTGGGTTTTCTTTTCGGTATCTCTATGTTCTTCTGTTATTTGGTATTGCATTTTATAAGAAGCAACTCAAAGATTTGACAACCAAGTTGTGTCTTTTCTAAGTTTTAATTGTAAGTTATTAAAATGTTCCATTAGTTTCAATGCCCCAAATACACTGTATCCCAAGAAAATTTTATATTCCCCATACGTTTTCTCTTTTCCTCATGTCTTGTATTATAGAAATAGCACTACCAGGGCTCCATTTCACTAAGTTCCTCTTCATCTAAATTGAATCTAATTCAATAATATAATTTGACAATTATATTAGTGTTCTATGTTGCATAACAAATTATCACAAATTTAGCAGCTTAAAAAAAAACTGTTATCTCATTTTTTTTTTTCTCGGCCAGGATTGCAAGCATGGCTTAACTGAATCCTCTGCTTGGGGTTGCATAAGGCTGCACCAAAGATGTTGGCTGTGTGTGAAGTCTCATCTGAATGCTCCACTGGGAAAGGATCCACTTCTCAGCTCCCATAGGTTGTTCATAGAATTTTTTGATTGTTTTTTAGCTTTAGAACTAATAGTGGCTTCCTTCTTCAAGGCTAGTGTGAGACTGAATCTTCTAGGAGATCTATATCTATCGATCTATCAATCTATCTATTGATCTATCTATCTATCTATCTATCTATCTATCTATCTATCTATCTATCTATCTATCTATCAATCATCTATATGAATCAAGAAAGTGACATTCAATCACCCTTGCCATATTCCATTGGCTGGAGGCAAGTCAAAGGTCCTGCCCACTCTCAAGAAATATACAGGCATATCACCAAGGGCTATCTTAGAATTTTGCCAGCCAAGTTGTTCTTTCTATAGGACTCAGGCAAGGGAAAGAAGTGCCTTTTACTCATGCTATAGGAATGATTTTGGAGCTAAGTTAAATAAACATAAACACGCACAAAAGGAGCTTTCGTTTACTCTTGGGATCCTAGGGAGAGAATAACATTAAATTTGGAAAAACAGACAAGAAGGAAGAGTAGGAGGTGAGGCTGGCTCAAAGAGGAGCTGCCATCAACATTTTCCTAAAATGGCCTAACTCAGCGCTTAAACAACCTGTGGTCATGGACCAGGATTTTCACTGTTGTTATTGTTTGTTTTTCATATATCCAATCTATCGCCAACCCAAACTTTTGCAAAAGTAAAAAACAAAAAGGAGTTACTGAAATATGACATAAAAAAGAAATCAAGAGCTTACAAAATGTAAGTCTGATTTCCTTTATCAGATAAAACAGACATAAAGTTACTCTGTCCTTGTTATGAAAGTTTTCAAATGCTTACTTTTAATACCTGTACTTATCTCATTGAGGACAGGTGACAGTTTGAGGACCAGCATTGCCTACTGGCCATACTTTGAGCAGAACTGATCTAATTCACTCCTACAGCATGAATTCTCCCAGGTATATGATAATAATTCCTTTTTCTAGATTGACGTTCAGATCCACTTTTCTGAACTTCTTTTGTTCATTCATTCACAAATGAATTACTGAGTACTTCCTGTTGGTCAAGTACCATGTTGGATGCTGGACTAGATAAAATGCTATGTAAATTGAAGGCTTATCTTTGCACATCTTAACCTCAGTGTTCAAATGATCTCAAACACAGCCTGTCAAAGAGTGAATATATGTTTTCTCCAGCCTGCCACCCCTGCTGCATCCTTTAGTTTATGTGTGGCACCTCTTACCACCAGTTGCCAAAGTCACATGTTACTTATCCATTTCTCACTTTCTTATACTTTCTTTCCAAAACATCACATTTATTTATATGCATCCCGAGGGCTACTACATTGGTTCAAACATCCACCATTTCTCACTAGGACCATGTTAGTGGTTAAATAATGTTCTCCTTGACATCGTTCTTGCTTCTCTCCATTCAGCAATCATGGTACATTTGGGAGAATCTTTCTAAACTCTAAACCTCATTATATCACTGCCTTGCTTAAAACCCCTCAGTGGTTCTTCATAGCTTAACCACGAACCTAATCATGTATCAAGGTACACAATTTCCTTTATGGATAAATTCCCACTTTCTTCTCTTGCCTCATGTCTCCTCAGAAGTCTTGCTCTAGCCATAGTGAATTATTTGCATTTCTTAGGACTTTCCATGCTCGCTCTTGTCTCAGGGTCTTCGTGTTACTGCTTCTCCTCCTTGACACATCTTTCTCCTGATCCTTTATCTGAGTATTTCTTTTGATTTCAGTGCTGGATCAGCTTTTTTTCCAGAAAAACTTCTCTGCTTCATCCTTTTTCCTTTCTGTATTTTACCCTCATCACAGCACTGCCACATTGGGTGCTACTACAAAAAGGAAATTGCTGGTATGTTTCCATCACTAGACTGTGAATGCTTGAAATTAGAAACTCTATTACATTTTTGTTAATATTTTGAATGGGAAAGATGAGGATATTCTAGAGAATGGGTTATGATACACGTTTGGGGGCAAGCTTAGCCCACTGAATGGGGTCAAAAATGACTTGTCCTTCTTCTCTTGCTATCTCAGCCCCAGTTTAAGATCTCATCACGGTATATATCAAGTATCATTATAGCCTTCTAATTTCCCCTTGGCATCCACCAACTTCCTTAGTGTCCACTCAAATGCCTTTTCTGAGGCTTTAACTCAACATTCAGGAAAAAAAAAAAAAAATTAGTTAAATGCATTTGTTTTTCAACACAGTTTTTGGAGCACCCACTCTATGCCAGCCATTTTTCTTGGCGCTTGGACCATACTAGCGAACAATATAGAAAAAAAAATCCATGTTCTTATGAAACTTACATTTCCCCCATGCTGTATATTAGTTCCCCAGAGCTTGTTCATCTCATAACTGAACATGTGTATCCTTTGATCAAAATGTCTCTATTTCCCCACTACCAAGCCCTGTCAACCACCATTCTCCTCTATGTGTCTGTGAGTTTTACTTTTTTAGATTCCACATGTAAATGAGGTCATATAGTGTTTGTCTTTTTGTGTTTGGCTTATTTTACTTAATATAACATCCTCCATTTATCCATGTTGTTGCAAATGATATTTCTTTTATTACAATTCTGTTCATGGAATTTATTTGTTACATTGAAATGTATATACAGTAGCTCAAATTGTATAGACGCAATCATATATGGCTAGTAGACAAAGTCATACGTTTGCAAATGCTATGTCCACTTTCCTAGGTCAGTTATGTATTACAAATGGTTATACAAATGGATGGTTATACTGTGTAAAACCATCTAAAACTCTGTGGCTTAAATGAATAAGCTTATATTATTTACATGAGCCTGTGAATCTGCTGGACAGTTCTACTAATCCAGACCATGCTTAGCTCATCTCAGCTGGACTCATTCATGCATCTGTAGAAATCTGACATATCAACTAGAAGCTGCCTGGCCTAGAGTAAGTTGCTTATTTCTTCCTGCGTGCTGGTTGCTAGTTGGGGTGATAGAGATAATTGGACCAGACATATCCCACCATCTGCCTGGGCTTGTTCACATACTGGTGGTGGATTCCAAGGGAAAGAATAGAAGAGATCAAAGCTTCTTGAGACCTAAGCTCAGAACTGGCAAATTAACTCCTCTGGTGCTTTCTGTTCACCAAAGCAAGTTACCAGGCTAGTCTGGATTTAAGGGGAAAATAATGGATTCTACCAGTGGAAAGGGAGGAGCTGGTCACATTGCAAAGGGCATGAATAGAAAGTGAGGAATTGGGGACATTTTGGCAATCGATCTACCACAAGTTCCTTCTTCTTAGCCTCAATAACTGACAGAATGCTTCTACAGAGATTTTGCTTGCCGGTCATTTTACACAATTATCTGACTTCTGTTTGTGTTTCATAACTTACTGTGATACATAAAACTAAAATGTAAACTCTTAGATTTTTGTAAGCTCCTTGAAGAAAAAGTACATATCTCATTCATCTCCTTATCTGCCATAGCACCAAATAATCTCTCAAAATATTGACTGAATCAATTATATGAACCTGCAATTAAAAGCACATGGAGTGTCATGTTTCAATGTCCCTTCCCATCTGTTTGGCTTAAGAAGATCATGAAAACACTCTTTCAACATACTTCCCCAATATTATTTAGGTAGCTAATATACTTCCCTATTTGATGGGGTAAAGATCTGAGACACATTAAATGTATGTGGCTTGCTAACAGTCATCTGGTGCTTCGTGGAAAGAGATAAGGATTGATTTCTTCAGATAGTTAAAATGCTGGCCACAAGTAAAAAAAGCAAAACAATACAAACCAACCATGAAAGGAAGCAGAGGAGCCAGAGATCTGTCTGTGCTACAGAAACACAAAACCTGTCACTCATCAAACATTTTCCTTAGTTGAGCCAAGATAATCATGTGAATAAAGGGTTAAATAAGCCTTTCCACAAAAGCATGTAAATTACTTCCAGAAGTGCCTAACTATCTGGAGATAAGGCCCCTGTAAAATAAATAAGTTTGTGAGACACTTAACTGCTAGAAAACTCTGATATTATTAAAGGATCTTTTTCTCATTTTTCTCCAAGGATGTTTTATATAAATATATGCACAGAGAGAATGATATTTTTACAAAAGGAAAAGAAAGAGGAAAGCTTCTTAGCTAAGGGTTATTTGCTTTTTACATTTGCAAATGTATTTCTGTCAACTTTTAAGAGTTGGAAAGAAATGACATAGATGTATGTTTAAAAAAAGTGACTTTAGAAAAACTGGAGAGAAATAGTTTTTAGTTAGAGTTTAGCTCATTAAAGAATATTCTAAATTCTTTAGGAGATACTGTATTTTCTCATATGCTAGTTACAAAGGAAAACTAAAATTATTTAAATTAAATTTGAATTTTAAGACTTTGTTTTAAATGAAACCAACACCAATGTATACTGAAAAAGAAGAGTAGTATCTCTATCACGAATAACATAATTATTACAAGGTATGAATTCAATCACAATAATCCATAACATTAGTGGAATAAAATGATAATATTGTTGTAAACTATTGTATTCATAAAAGTTATTCTTCTTTTTAAAATAACATGGGCAGTCAGGTTTAGGTCTTATAACCCCAAATTTGTATTTTGCTTAAGCAATCCAGATCTTATTACATTAGGCAAACACTATTCAAGAGAAAAGTGGATCATGTAAATACCTTTAATATTATTCATGAATTTTACTCCACAGTAGGTTGGAAATACGCTATGGATATTCTCTTATGAGTGACCTTATTTAACTTCTGATATTGCATTTCTGCATTTTTTTCATTATAATTTAAAAACGTTTTAATTTACGTCCCAGCTACAGATTTTGTGTTCTTTCATTTCTACCTTTTGTTCTAGTTTTCTTAACTGTGTTTCTCTCTTCATTTACTGTCTTATTATTTTTTTTCTCCATCCTTACAGGCCTCTTGGCACCAATTCGTATCAGCAGTCAGGAATGCAGGCTAAAGTTAATAAGCTTAACTTTAGACAACACACACATTTTAATGTGTGTGTGTTTTTAATCAGCCTGTAATTTATGACTACCTCACAGTGTGTTACCCACTCGCAGAAATGCAACACTAAATATTTCTGCTACAAGACAGGTTTGTTAAGCAGTGCTGCTCATATCACACGAGATCCTTTGTGTACACTGTGACCTCAGAACAACAAAAAAAATACAACATCAAAAACTAGACAAAATTACTTTTTTCTTTTTCTGAGACGGAGTCTCGCTCTGTCACCCAGGCTGGAGTGCAGTGGCTCGATCTCACTGCAAGCTCCGCCTCCCGGCTCACTGCAAGCTCCGCCTCCCGGGTTCACGCCATTCTCCTGTCTCAGCCTCCCGAGTAGCTGGGACTACAGGCGCCCACCACCGCGCCCGGCTGTTTTTTGTGTTTTTAGTAGAGATGGGGTTTCACCATGTTGACCAGGGTGGTGTCAATCTCTTCACCTCGTGATCCGCCCGCCTCGGCTTCTCAAAGTTCTGTGATTACAGGTGTGAGCCACCGCGTCCAGCTGACAACATTACTTTTTATACTTCATACATTAATATATTTCTTAGACCCTATAAATAATACTTCCACTTTAGTAAGATAAATTTGAGTTAAGCTGAGCAGCCCTAGGAAATTGTGTCCGGAATTAGAGTAAGGACCTAAAATAAGTAATGAGGCACAGTGGCTCATGCCTGTAATCCCAGTACTTTGGGAGGGCAAGGCAGGCGGATCACTTGAGTTTAGGAGTTTGAGACCAGCCTGGGCAACATGGTGAAACCCCGTCTCTACTAAAAATGCAAAAATTAGCCGGGCGTGGTGATGGACACCTGTAATCCCAGCTACTCAGGAGGCTGAGGTGGGGAGAATCGCTTGATCCCAGGAGGTAGAGGTTGCAGTGAGCCAAGATTGCACCACTGCAGTCCAGCCTGAAAGGCAGAGCGAGACGCCGTCCAAAAAAAAAAAAAAAAAAAAAAAAAAAAAAAAGCATAAGATAAAATAAAAAATAAAAATAAATAAGTAAAATAAGACTAAGTAATACAATGTATTTTCTTTTATAGTTCAGCTATCCATAATCATGTTCATTCATGCCATTTGTTTGTTTATTTATTTATTTATTTATTATTATTCATTTAGTTAATAAATGTTGAGCATCTACAATGTCCCTAGGTGCCATCCCAAGCATTGGGGATAAGGCAGTGAACAAAACCAATGTTTTGGTCTGTTGGAGTTTATATTTTTAATTGGGGGAGACAGAAAAGAAATAAATAGAATATTGATCAGGTGCTGACGAATGCTAGGATGAGCAGTAAATCAGGTATAATTTTAGAGAGCTGGAACTGTGGAGGAGTGTGCTTTGAAAGACATGTGCTTGGTGTTCTCAGGAAGCAGAGGGAAAACCAGTTTGGCTAGAGAGATGAGTGAAGAGCGAGTACAGAGGAGGTGAGTTTCCATAGGTAGGTATGGGGGTTGGTGCAGACCCTATAGAGTAGACTGGGGGCATTCATGCTTAGCCCTGTGGACCAAGGAAAAGGTTCAGAATGTTACTGAGTAATATGTGAAATCATTAGACGGTTTTGAGCAGAAAAAAAGATAAGATCTGACATTAAAAAAACCCTTTTTACCATCATAATCATTTTTAAATGTACAATTCAGTAGTGTCAACTATATGCGCATTGCTGTGCTACAGCTCTCTAGCACTTCTCATCTTGCCAAACTGAAACTGTAGACTCATGGGACCACTCCCCACGTCTCCCCACTCCTACCCTCAGCCCTGGAACCATAATTTTACTTTCTGTTTCTATGAGTTTGACAGTTTTAGATACCTCTATAAGTGGAATAATATGGTATTTGTCTTTTTGAGACTGCCTTATTTCACTTTGATATTTTTGTTTTTTTGACTTCTTTATGTCATCTTTATGCTACAGCTTCTGTGTGGAGGAGGTGTAAGACTAAAGGAGGGGTAAAAGTGAAAGCAGAGATCCAAATTTTTATGTTATTGCAATGCTATAGGCAAAAGATGACGATACCTTGAACTAGGCTGTAGCAGTTGAGGTGGTAGCAAGTGAATAGAATCTGGATAGATTTTGAAGGTAAACTTACTTAGATTGGGTGCTATTTTGGACACATAATGTGAGACAAAGAGAAATAGGATGTGAATCATTATATAGTGAATTTCCCAAATAACTTAATCGTCAATCCCTTATTCATTATTGAGAGTAATCTTTATAAAATCTGATTAAATTCTGCTTGTCTTCTAAAATAGCATGCAAATGCTAAATCAGCTATTTGACGGCTCAGGGTTACTATTTTGAACTTGAGTTTTTGTATCTGTTTTGAATATAGGTATGAATATATTAAAAGTGTGTGAGAAATCTGACTGGCCAAGGAAATATGATAATGAACATTTTCTAAGCAGAAGAAAAGATGATCTGATTGGACAGCACAGCAGCCACATCCCGCAAAATATTTTGGAAAATAATAGAGAGGGTCTGTTGTAACGTAGTTCCTCTGTCCTAACAAAGTTTACTCAGCATTATCTGAATATGGGAGAAGCTAGTTGAAACCTGTGATGCAGCAAAGCTAGAGAAAGTGAGGGTGGCAGGAGGGAAAGATCTTACTTTTATTTTTTATTCTAATGTTAGAGACAAAGAGAAAAAGACTTCTATAAACAGACTTTTTTCCCTCCGCTAAATCGATAGGAATACTAAATATAGCCATTGAGAAACATCATTAAGGTTTAAAAGTTACTGGTTCTTGTTTCTAACTATGCAATGAAAACCCGGGTATATGCCGCTTGAGATTAAAAAAAAAAAAAAAAAATCAGGTGGTTTGCAGCATGCCACATTCCTCATGAGACCATACGAGATGTAATGAAAGGACACCCTTCTCCTAGGCTGTGCTTCTCTTCCTATCATTGTGTCCTGTATTTCCTTGATTGACAAGAGGAGAAGCAGCAGTGTTCATTGGGAGCTGTATGCTGGCTGTGTGTACTTTTTTTGACCATTCTTAAAGCATGTCAGGCAGAATTTTGCAATTAGCTGAAAAGGCACGCAATTCAGTTTCACTTTGCTGAACCCAATCTGTAGGATTGACAGCATGCCTTTAATAGATTCCTTCAGTAGATAATTAGACCAGTTTAACGCAAGCACTGCATGAATTAACATTTGCACTTCGGTATGAATATTCAGGGCTACCGTGATTTTGTGGTGTGAGTTGTTTCTCCAGGATTTGCAGAAGTGCCTATTAGGTGCTTGTAATATATTGATTAGTACAGAATGGCACCAATTAGAGGGTGTAGGAATGTCTCTGGAGTCAGAGATGATACACTTATTGGTGATATTTATGCTTTTTTCTGTAAACTCTAACCCAGACAACAGATTGCCTGCTTAAACTAGTCATATGCTTTGGTTTTGACGTGAATTTTACTTTAAATTACTATGCAGAAAACTACTAAGTTTCCGGGCTTTTCCTGGAATTATGCCATCTGTTCATTTCTCCACTCTCTATGGAATTTTTCATCTGTAAAATTAACCCAAAAGATCTCATGCTTTACATATTGTGAATAATTGAATAAATAAATAAACCAATCATTTGGCTATTGAAACTTACCTTTTGTAGTGTGAAAAATGACTTTGGCACAGCTTGCTAAAGCATCAAATATCAGTTCCAAATTTTATTTGCATGTATCTGGGAATTCCAAAAAATTTTATGCTATTTACAAAATAATTTCTAAGAATATAAAAACTTAAATGCACACACCTTTCAAATAAACCTAGTCAGGGAACTTGGAGGAGGAGGAAGGGATTCGGTATATTGCCTGAAAGTCAATCCAGTTGATGCCTTTGTATGATGTTTAAAAGAAAAATAAAATTTAATTATCTTCCCAAACTGAAAGAGATTGTTATCATGTGGGAGTTGACAGCGTGAACTCTGGAGCCAGAATTCCTGATATGAACCCAGCCGTAATACTTACTAGCTGTGTGACCTTGGGAAAGTTAATGAACCTCTCAGTTCCCTAACCTGTAAATAGTGATGATAACAATAGCACCTCTTTATAGGGTTGTCGTGGGGAACATGTCTATTCCCCATTAAACTAAGGAAGTTTAATAGACACTAAGCATTTCGAGTGCCTAGTACTATGTAAGCATTGTGTGTTTGCTCTTCATATTTGTTCATTAATATACATAAACTGGAGATACTTGGAAATGATCTTTTCTAAAACATCTAAAACATTAAATGTAAACTTTAAAGTACCTCAAATACTTCTTACTAACAAGAAGTTACAACTATTCACAGTGGTGTAAACTTTGGGTCTCCTTCCCTTCCCCAGTCTGCAAGCCCCCGAGTCTTCCCCTCTGTTCCTTTCCCTTTTTAAGACTTAACATCGCCGGGTGCGATGGCTCACGCCTGTAATCCTGGCACTTTGGGGAGGCCGAGACAAGCGGATTACCTGAAGTTGGGAGTTCGAGACCAACCTGACCAACATGGAGAAACACAGTCTCTATTAAAAAAATACAAAATTAGCCGGGTGTGGTGGCGCTTGCCTGTAATCCCAGCTACTCGGGAGGCTGAGGCAAGAGAATCGCTTGAACTCGGGAGGTAGATATTGCAGTGAGCCGAGATCGCACCATTGCATTCCAGCCCGGGCAACAAGAGTAAACCTCCATCACAAAATAAAAATAAAATAAAATTAAAAAGATTTAACATGAGTTTTGAAGGTTAATATCAGGTCTGGCTCACAGGTAGAGGTTTTATGGTCTGGAAGTCAACTAAATGATTTTAAATGTCCCTTCTCTGTGATTTTCAATGTCCCAGTCTTATATTTTAGTTATGCAGCAAGGATGCATACATGGATTTTGTTGGAACATCAGTTTACAATCTACGTGCTATCCCACTCAGGGCATTAGGGCATTTGGATCAAGATATGAAAAGACTAAGAAGCTTCCTTCTGCTCTAATTGAAAATGCCCCCCAGGCCTGACTCTCAGTAGGAGGAGACCCAGGCTGCTGTCAAAAATGTGAAGTAGAAAGTAGACTCCCTCTGTGGAGAAGTCAGTGGATTCCCTACCCAGCAGGAAAGAAGAGTTGTGTTACTCCTGAGGTAATTTAGGAAGAGCCTGAAGGCTATCTATTCTTTCTTTATAGTTTTTCTAAGTGTTGAGTAAATAAAAGTTGTCTAAATTGAGCTGGTGAGATGCCTCAGCTCTCAGAGTTCTAATGAACGCTGTCTGCCCATGAGAGCTTGGGCGTCTTTCGTCTCTCACGTGTTGTTCTTCTAATGACAGAATTCTTATTCTTTGAAACATTGCTTCAGCAGAGGCCAGGGCAAGGGAGCCGAATGAGGCTATGTTCCCAATATGTCCAAGAGAATTGAAGGATGCTTTCTGGCCAATACTAATAACGTGAAACAAAACTTGACCGTGGCTTTTTGAGATTAATTAGATATAGTATAATCAAACTTTTATTTTTTCTTTTAATAGTGTGCATGACAAATGCCAGTGTCTTGTATCTGTAGGGAAGTTGGAATATTGCCAAATGTAAAACTCCTCGGTAAAAACAATACCATACTATTCATGCATTTGTTTATTTAGGGAGATTTCTTTTAGGGGATTGAAACAATTGATTTTATATCAAAAGTGCTTCGATTGAGATTAGCGCTGCCTTAACACAGGATAAATGCCTTGGGGGCATTCTGGAGATCTTTCTGTTAGGAAGGCAGTAGCCTTTGTGAGTGTGTGTGTGTTTGGGGTGGGGCTGGGGAAGACTTTTTTAGCCCAGTCTCAGATTAAAGATAGCCACCCTATGTGCATCAATGTCAGGATTCTGGGAGATGCCTTTTGTCAACACATGGTTAAAACTGATTTCCCACAGCATAAATTAGAATAAAGGTTCATTTTTCAAGTATCTATCGGATTTGATGGGAACGCCAGCATCACTCCCACTCCTAAATTTTTCTCTTTGGGTATATATTTGCAAACAGAAAAAGAAAATCAGTTTTCTCTCTCCCAAGCTTAAGTCAGCTAGGATTTTCCTAGTTTCCTTGTCTTCTGATTTTAGTTTTGTGATTTTGTAAATTTAAGTTGTGAAATAAAAAACAAGATTAGCATCCGATTTCCTACAAGAACTAGGGCACTGCACTTTTTTTTTTTTTTGAGATGGAGTCTGTCTCTGTCGCCCAGGCTGGAGTACAGTGGCGTGACCTTGGCTCACTGCAAGCTCCTCCTCCCAGGTTCACGCCATTCTCCTGCCTCAACCTCCTGAGTAGCTGGGACTACAGGCACCCGCCACCATGCCTACCTAATTTTTCATATTTTTAGTAGAGATGGGGTTTCACCGTGTTAGCCAGCATGGTCTCGATCTCCTGATCTCGTGATCCGCTCGCCTCCGCCTCCCAAAGTGCTGGGACTACAGGCTGAGCCACGGCGCCTGGCCCTCTTTTTTTTGTTTCGTTTGTTTGTTTTTAATATAGTTTTAAGTTCTAGGGGACATGTGCACAATATGCAGGTTTGTTACATAGGTATACATGTGCCATGTTGGTTTGCTGCACCCATTAACTCGTCATTTACATTAGGTATTTCTCCTAATGCTATCCCTCACCCAGCCCTTCACCGCCCCGACAGGCCCCGTTGTGTGATGTTCCCCACCCTGTGTCCATGTGTTCTCATTGTTCAACTCACACCTATGAGTGAGAATATGCGGTGTTTGGTTTTCTGTCCTTGTGATAGTTTTCTTAGGATGATGTTTCCAGCTTCATCCATATCCCTGCAAAGGTCAGGAACTCATCCTTTTTCATGGCTGCATAGTATTCCACAGTGTATATGGGCCATTACACATATTTCAAAAGCAGGTTGCATTGTTGGAAGAAAAGTGGGAAATATAACATTAAAATAAAGAGAAATACGAGATTTCATAATCAGCTGATTTAAAATTTGGGATTTGTCAGTCTGTGCTGCCTTACTATAGGGGAAGAGTCTAGAAAAAATGTTCAGAATTTTTGTGTTGCTCCACTTTAAAATGCCTTATTTTAAGGAGTAATCATTTATATAAGAAACTTAACTAAAGCTATACAGTTTAACATGATACAACACTGAGTAAAATAGGGTGTAATTGTCTTTTTTAAATGATGACTTTATGATTAAATTCCAACATGAAAAACTCTATAAACATGTAGTCAACAAAAGGAATGTAAAAAGTTGGAACAGGTGAAGTTACCCGTGTATTGCTAACAAAAAACATGTGCATTTCCCTCCTGCAGCTCCACTTTCATTAACGCCAAGTATGAGAACAGATATTATAAGTGACAGCTACGTCTATTACTCAAGATTGTGCCTTTCATATGGGCGTGTGGGATGTGAGTTATGCATTAGAAGTTGTCACTATTTTTCTTAAGTGCATATTCCCTGATGTACGTCATTGCTTTCTTAGTTCTCATTTTGCCTTTTCATTTTTTATCTGCCATTTATTTCTCAGGTACATACTCATTAGTAAGTTAAACTTGTTTTTTTTTTTTTTATTTTAATTTAAGGCAAAAGTGTGTAGCTGAAAATATCTTTTCCTTAAGCCCATTTTAAAAGTTCTATCATTGAAACATTGAGTTTTACAGAATATAAATAATCCCTGAGTTGAAAGTTTTGTGAAAATGTTTCAAACTAATATTCTCATTTCCTCCCTATTTGCTTTACATGTTTCCCTATAAAAGATGTAAATATTCAGATATTTCTTCCAGATCTAAGACCAGGAGTGCCTTGAATTATGTGGAACTCAGCAAGGTCATGTGTTGCTAACGTCGTAAATAGTTGGAAATTTGGTGAACATCCAGCCTAAATATAATGTCAGACAAATCTGCCTTCACATCTCAAGGTTATCTAGGTAACCTTGCTCAAGATACTCAACCTTTCTGAACCTTGACTGCCTTATCTGTAACATAGGAATAATAATATGTGTCTACTTCCCCAGGGTTGTTATCGAAGACTGAATGAAATGCCTCATATCAAGCAGTTTTCTTGGTGACTGGTCCATTACAGTGAGAAAATAAAAGAATTTTATCTGAAGAATACACGTCTCTTTAATGCTCAGGCCCAGAGAGACAGTAGAATGAGACAGTAATTGTTTTCTGCTTCCCCCTTTGAGCTATGTATTCATCTCTTAAAATTGCTTGCTACTGTCACAAGTAGTTATACATTACCCTAATAATGCCACATCAGACGCTATAACCCACACCCTATAGCCTAACAATGTATAGCCAATCACTAATCAATGTTATTTCTGTAAACCAGTGGGAATTACTGATATACAACTTTGTGTCAGCCTATTCCCTGTTTCCCTTATTTTGCCTTTAAGAATCCATTTGTAACTGCTGCTAATCAGAGTGTATATTCAGGGCAACTCAAATGTCTGCTTCCGGGTTGCAGTTCTCAAGCTTGGCCCAGATAAACTCTGCTTGCATTAATTTAGCTTTAGCTTCTTCCTTTTAGGCCAATGATAGGTACCCAACAAATTGTAGCTCCTTCCTTCCTTTCTCCCCAGGAAAGGAATTTGAACAAGGATGCTACTAGTATTAATGTTCTTGCTTCTCTAGCTTGTTTTCATTAATGAAAATTTTAAAAATAATTTTTATTTTGTTTTTATGATAATTAAGATACCCATTGTCAATAATAAATTGGTGGGATCTTTACTATACGGTGGGTAGGAATACCTATTTGTTAAAATTTTTGCATGATAGTCTGCTAGGTAATAAGAGCCCTAAAATCTGCATATCTTCAGCATCCTTATCCTAACTAGTTAATTGGAGAAGCATATAAATGCTTATATAGCATTATCTATAATATTGAGAAATATTATAATATTTGGAGGCAAACTAAATATATGTTATTTAGGGATTGGTTAACAAATATTTAAAACATACTCATCATGGAATATTTTGAAGACATTAAAAATAATGCTGTAGACACTCATAAATTTATGTGAAAAAATAATTGTTATATATTATTAAGAGAAGGAAATATATAACAAAACTATATTATCCATGTTAAACATATTTTTCTAATTTAATTTGAATAAATATGTATATATGAATATTCTCAGTTGACATCTCTCACTGGGTAATGTGGTTGCTTTATGTATCTATGTATTTCTTGCTATTTGCTACATTTTGTTATTGTCAGAGTTTTTAAAAATGAGCATTGTGTAAAAATGAGCATATTTGGGAAGATGTCCATCATTTAAAAATTTCATTAATATGTAAAATTACTAAGGTAGCCCACACTGAAAATTCAAACAATATTAAATGTATAAAATATGAAATGAGACTTCATTCCACTTCCTCCATGCATTTCATTTATAAACAGTAAAAAGTAAGGATTAAAAAAGTTCATTAGTAAAAATAATCACACTCTTCTACTCTAACTCACTCTCCTGACAGCAAGCCACAGAAGTAAAGCACAGAACAACAAGTTTCCTCCATAAATAATTCGGTGAAAAAAGCCAAAATATTTTGAGAACCGTGACAGTCATTGTTAACTTCTTCTCCTGTGATGTTTACCATTGTAACCTCATTTGAGGCTTTACATGAATTCGGAATGAAAAACTCATTGCACTGGCAAAGATGAAAAGCCTTTTCTCCTATGCAGAACTCACCTGCCCAGCCATTGTGTGAAATTACCTTGACAGCATTCTATTGGAAACTTGCTGTGCCACAATAAACAGGAATGTACACCCCATCTACCTAGACCAGACCAAATCAAGAGCTGCTATATGGAACGGGACCTGGGGAGATTTGGCTAAACAGAGGCAGGAAATCACACCTGGTTTAAATATCCACAATCACAACTAAAGTTGCTTTCTCTTAATTGACATGGAATCACTTGAAAGGTGTCTGTTATATAATCCTGCTGAGGAGCAAATGCTTCAAGGTACACATGGTGGGAAATAAGATTCATTTTTCGTTATTAGATTACATTAAGTGTGAATGGATCTCAAGGGATTTAAATCATGTAGGAGCAGAAGATTACCCTTTTTAGCAGCTTTGATAAGTAAGGTAGCAGTCAGAAATGTCATCACTAGTTGACTTGAGCAGGATGTTATCACTATCAGTAAATGAATACTTTATCACATCATATCCTCTTAATTAGGTTTCACTCTCTTTGGGCCACCTTCCTTTTGAAGAACATGAGAAATCTGCAGTTTTCATTGTAAACTGCCTAATAGGAGAGTCTGGAGTTAGTAACCCTCCATCTCTTAACATGGGCAAGGCCAAGTGGACTGCCAAAGTTACGGGGCTCAGGATTTGCCTTTCCAGCTTGGACAAGTCTCTCTACCTCTCTGAGCCTCAGCTTCCACGTCTGTGAAATGTGGAGAATTTATTTCTTTCATATTTATTGAACCCCACTGTATACCAGACAATCTGCTAAGCATAAGGAAAGAAGATGAATACAACGAGAAGTTATTTGTCCTTAAGGAATGTGACTGAGACAGAAGGCAGCATGAGGTAGAGGGTATGGGGAGAAGAATTGCCTCTCTTTAGTCCATCACTGAGGGTTGCTGTGAGGGGCTCAAGTGAATGGGAAAGGACTCAAGTACTCAAAGCATCAGCAATGCACAGGCTTTTCACCCCATCTTCTAATGAAATCCATAAAATAGTCAACAATATAAGCTAATGCCCTGTAGATGCTCCATTGTTTCAAATATAAGGGCTTTTCATTTTTTTCTCATGAATTTTGTCATGCTTTGAGATCATAATAGAATTCTCAAGAAATGAGTCATTGGGAAAATTAACTGCTCATAATCTCGTGAGTAGTTAATAACTTGCTGTCTGCCATGTTATTCATTTTCCTCTTGCAAAAAGGTATCTGATGTAGGTGAAGGTCAAAGAAGATCAGCTATAGAAATTAAAAATAAATTAAATTACTTATCTAGAAGACTTCCCTAATATATAATATTTTCCATGATTGAAAAATGCAATTGTTAGATTTTCATGAAACTCTACATTTTTATTTGGATGCCTGATATTTCACTAGATTCTACCCGAGAACCAGTACACAGCAATGAAAGGCCCCCATAAGTAAGGGCCAAATTTTAAAGGACTAAAGAGGTTAGTAGTTTAGAATTTTTTTTTCTTTTATGCCTAGTATTGAAAGTTGATAATGATGCTGACTTTTTAGTGCTTTGGTGAAATGTAAAGACAAACATAATTTGGATAAAATTATGCAAAATGTTGGGAATGCAAAAAACCTTGTCCTTCCTTAGGCTTTGCTCTCTAGGGAGTGGGGCCGTGCATGTTGAGAGGACAGCATTTGAGGACATTGTTGCCTTTGCACCTTTTCATTCCAGCACAAAGATGCATGAAGCTTGTTCAGCATTGGGATATCTAAAAACCAATCTATGAGAAACAAAGAACAGTATAGGTATAGAAGAAATAGAGAAGCTAATCAAAGGGTTTGCCAATTTTTTAAAAATGCATTTCTCTGGAGTATAACTGATTTTTCCTTGGTGGCATTTCAAAGCAAGGATGGTCTAGGGACAAAACTGTTTGACCTATCATTTCCACTTCTGCAGAGAACGTCTAAAATCAAACACAAGATGCGAAATTATTGCATGTTCATTCAGACTCTCACCTAGGTTTGATTTTTTAACTTCCCAATTCAGGATGAAAGACTAGCCTTCCATTTGCTGTAGTGACTCATACACTTTCAGATGGCATCTCC
>NW_012101765.1:3196953-3218416 GCF_000951045.1 Mandrillus leucophaeus
TGATAATACATGTAATTTCAGTTCACTTATTTTAATGGCTGTATAGTGCTTCATTGAACAAATATATCAAAACATACTTAATCAGTTCCTGTCGATGGACATTTAGGTTACAAACAATGTTGTAGCAAACATTTTATGTATATGCCTTTTTGTTCATGTGGGAGAAAGTTTTTCTAGGGCTGAATATTTTTATCTTTACAAGATATTGCTAAATTACTCTCTCAAGTGGTAGAGAGTGATTTATTCTCCTATCACTTTGTAAAAATTTTGTATTTCTCCACATCCACACCAAATATTAGTAATTTCAGGCTTCTAAAAATGTCTGCTGACTTGATGGATGTGAAATAATATCTTAGGTTTAAATTTACATTCTCCTGATTGCTACTGAGGTTATGCATTTGTTTTATTTCTATGGGTCACTTAGGGTCGTCTTTGTGAATTGCCTCTTCATTTCCTTTACTACTTTTTTGTTGGCTTGTTTGAATATTTTTAGAGTTGTTCTGGACATTTGCGAGTCTTTTCCCAGACTGTAGCTTTTTAAAAAATTGTTTATGTTATCTCTTATTGACAGAAGTTTCCAATTTTAATGCATTTGGAATTGTCAATCTTTTCTTTTGTGATTGGCACTTACTGTGTTTTGCTTAATAAGTATTTCCAGCAAATGCCAAATTGATCATTTTGATACAAAGAAGTTTTTAAGAAATTAACAAACTTAATTTCTTTAGAGCAGTTTTAGGTTCACAGCAAAATGGAGCAGAAAGTACAGAGTTCCCATATATATATCAATTTCCAGAAACTCACAACTTCCCCTAATGTTGACATCCTGTACCATGGTGCTACATGTGCTACAACTGACAAACCTGCTTGACTCATCATTCTCGTTCGAAGTTCAAAGTGTACATTAAGGTTCATGCTTGGTGTTGTACATTCTATGGGTTTTGACAAATGCAGAGTGACATGTAGCCACCATTGTAGTATTATATAGAATAATTTCACTGTCTTAAAAATCCTCTATTCATGCCTCCCTTCCCTCAGTTCTGGAAGCCACTATCTTTTTACTGTCTCTATCATTTTGTCTTTTCTATAACGTACTATAGTTGAAATCAGACAGTGTGCAGCCTATCCAGGTTGGCTTCTTTCACTTGGTAATATGCATTTAAGTTGCTTCTATTCCTTCATGTCTTTTCATGGCTTGATAATTCATTCCTTCTAAGCACTGAATAATATTCCATTGTCTGGATGTACCACAGTTAATTTATCCATTCATCTACTGAAGGAAAGCTTGGTTGCTTTCAAGTTTTAACAATCATGATAAAAGTTTCTGTAAACAACTCTGTGCAGGTTTTTGTGAGGACATATGTTTTCCATTCATTTGGGTAAATACAAGAGATATCAAGGAGTGTAATTGCTGGGCTATATGGTTAGAGAATATTTACTTTTCTGAGAAATTGTCAAACAGTCTTACAAAGTAGATGTACCATTTCGCATTCTCACCAGCAATGAATGAGCATATCTATTGCATCACATCTTCACGATATATGGTGTTGCAGTAGATGCGTCACATCTTCAAGATATATGATGTTAAACATCTTTTCATATGCTTGCTCACCATCTGTATGTCTTCTTTGGGAAGGTGTCTGTTCAGGTCTTTTGCTCATTTTTTAAATAAAGTTGTTCATTTTCTTATTGTTGAGTTTTAAGAGTTCTTTGTATGTTTTAGATAATCTTTTATCAGTTGTATCTTTTGCAAATACTTTCTCCCAGTCTATGGCTTGTCTTCTCATTTTTTTGACACCATGTCATACAGAGAATAAATTTCTAATTTTAGTGAAGTCCAGTTTATCAACTCCTTTCGTGAATTGTACATTTGGTATTGTTTCTAAAAAGTCATTGCCATAGCCAAGGCCATCAAGTTATTTTTCTATGTTATCTTCTAAGAGTTTTATAGCTTTGTGTTTTACATTTAGGTCTATGATCCATTTTGAGTTAATTTACATGAAGGATGGGAGGTTTGTGTCTAGATTTATCATTATTTATTGCATGATTGTTGCCCCATTTGGTATGAGCACCATTTGTTGAAAAGACCATCTTTGCTCCGTTTGTCAAAGATTAGTTAATTATATTTATGTGTGTCTATTTCCAGGCCCTCTATTCTATTTCATAGAGTTATTTTCTATTTTTTGGACAGTTCACACTGTCTTGATTATTATAGCTTTATAGTAAGTCTTGAAGTCAGGTGGCATCAGTACTCAGACTTTTTTACTTCTTCAATAATGAGCTGGCTATTTTGAGCCTTTTACCTCTCTTTTAAACTTTAGAATCAGCTTTTTCCCGTCACAAAATAACTTGCTGGAATTTTGACCGGGATTGTGTTGATCCATAGACCAAGTTGGGAACAACTGACATCATGACAACATTGAGTCTTTCTATGCATAAACATGGAATATCTCCCCATTTATTTAGTTCTTTTTTGATAGCTTTCATTAGTTTTGTAGGTTTCCTCATAGTTCTTGAACATATTTTGTTAGATTTATACCTAAGTATTTCATTTTTGGGGGTGCTAATGTAAATGACAATGTCCTTTTAATTTCAAATTCCACTTGTTCATTGTTGGTATTAGGAAAGTGATTGACTTTTGTACATTAATCTTGTATCCTGCAACCTTGTTAGTTCCAGGAATTTTTTGTTGATTCTTTCAGATTTTCTGCATAGATAGTCATGTCATCTGTGAACAGATAGTTTTTTTTTTCTTCCTTCCTCATCTGTATACTTTTTATTTCTCTTTCTCACCTTATTGCATTTATTAGGACTTCCAGTATGATGCTGAAAAGCAGTAATGAGAGTGGACATTCTTGCCTTGTTCCTGATCTTAGTGAGAGAGCTTCAAGTTTCTTACTATAAGATGTGTTGGCAATGGGTTTTTTGTTGATGTTTTTAATCAAGTTGAGGAAGTTCAACTCTATTCCTAGATTTTTTTTATGAATTTGTGTCTGTGTCTATTGATTTATCATGTGAGTTTTCTTCTTTAGCCTGATGATGTGAAGGATTACATAGATACATTTCAAATGTTAAACCAGCCTTTCAAATCTTGGATAAATCTCACTTGGTTGTGATATATAATTCCTTTTATACTTCGTTGGTTTGATTTTATAATATTTTATTTATTACGTCTGCATCTATGTTTATGAGAAATATTGTTCTGTAGTTTTATTTTCTTGTAAAATCTTGTCTGGTTTTGGTATTATGATGATGCTGGCCTCATAGAATGAATTAGAAAGTGTTTCCTTTGTTTCTATTTTCTGAAAGACTATAGAGAATTGGTATCATTTCTTTCTTAAATGTTGGTGGAATTCAACAGTGAACACATCTGGGCCAGGTGCTATCTGTGTTGGAAGATTATTAACTATTGGTTCAATTTCCTTTATAGATATAAGCCTACTCACATTGTCCATTTCCTCTTGTGTGAGTTTTGGCATGTTGTGTCTGCAAGAAATTGGTTCATTTCATCTGTTATCAAATTTGTGCAATTGGCCTGTAATTCCAGCACTTTGGGATGCCAAGGTGTTTAAACACCTTGAGGCCAGGTGTTTAAGACCAGCCTGGCCAACATGAAAAAACCCTGCCTCTACTAAAAACACACAGATTAGCCAGGTGTGGTAGTGGGTGCCTGTAATCCCAGCTACTCAGGAGGCTGAGGCAGGAGAATCGCTTGAATCCAGGAGGCAGAAGTTGCAGTGAGCCAAGATCATGCCACTGCACTCCAGCCTGGGTGACAGACCAATACTCTATCTCAAAAAAAAAAAAAAAAAAAAAGCAATTTGTGCTGTTCCTATGATTTCAAATTCAACCCCTAAAAACATGAGACATCATAATAACAGACTGTCGCTTTAAGCCACTATCTCTGAAGTGGTTTACTTCATAGCAATAGACAACCTCAACACAAAGATTAAGTGTTTTCAATTGAAGTTCATGAAAATGAGGGTGAAGATGAAATATTTTAAAATTGAAATCATCTTACACTTACCAAAAGTTTTAAAATATAACACAGAAAACACTTACATACTATTCTCCTAACTTCTCCTCAATATTAACATCTCGCATAACCACACTAGAATTAATGACATCAAGAAATGATCATGGATACAATAATACTATTAACTAATCTAGAGACTTTATTTGAATTCTGACAGTTGTACCACCAATACACTTTTTCTAATCCAAGATTCAATCCATAATCCTATCTTGCCTTAAGTGTTATAGTTTGTTAGTCTTCTGCAATCTATTACAATTCCTCTGTTTTTGTTTGTCTTTTATGACTTTGACATTTTGAAGAGCATGGACCAGTTATTCTGTAGAATGTCACTGAATTTGAGTTTGTCTGATTTTTTCCCATGATTACATTCAAGTTATGAATTTTTGGAATTCCATGGTAGTAATATTGTGACCTTCTCAGAGCATCGCATCAGGACATACAGGATGTTGATATGTATTAATACATATGTCTTATTACATAATTTTAACGTTGATACCTCGGTTAAGGTGGTGTCTGCTAGGTTTCTCCACTGTAAAGTTATTATTTTTTCTTTTGTCATTAGTAAGTATCTGGCGAGGAGATAGTTTAAAGCCATGCAAATACTCTGCTTCTTCTCCTATCTTTATACTAATTTTAGCATTCATCTGTGACTCTAACCTGTAATAGTTACTATTTTTGTCCTAATGGTGATTTTCTACAGTCATCATTCCTTCTACATTTATTAATTAGAATTTGCTGCTAGCAAAATCTTATCCTTGTCATTCATTTTTAAATTTATTCAATCATTTATATCACTATGGACTATGGGTTTTAATACGTCCTTGTTTATTTGGGTTCTCAAATTAACCCTGATTTGGTCACTGAGTTTCTTTAAGTTGTTCTTCAATGTGCTCTCATCAATTTTTAGCATTTTCTCTTTTTCTTTCTTTTTTTTGTTTGAGACGGAGTGTCTCTCTGTCACCCAGGCTGGAGTGAGCGGTGCAATCTCGGCTCACTGCAAGCTCCGCCTCCCGGGTTCACGCCATTCTCCTGCCTCAGGCTCCCAAGTAGCTGGGACTACAGGTGCCCGCCACCAGGCCCGGCTAGTTTTTGGTATTTTTAGTAGAGACGGGGTTTCACCGGGTTAGCCAGGATGGTCTCGATCTCCCGACCTCGTGATCCGCCCACCTCGGCCTCCCAAAGTGCTGGGATTACAGGCGTGAGCCACCAGCGCCCGGCCGCATTTTCTTTATTTCTAACACCACAAGATACTCCAGGATGGTCTTGTACCTTCCCTGCCTCAGACCTGGAATCCACCATTCCTTCAAGAACTCTGGTTCCTTTTACTGAAGGACGATATGAAGAAATGAAGAAACTGGTATTCTCATTACTGCTGAAATAGCTTTGCTCCTAGGCTCTCTCAGTGTACAGAGGTAGGAAATATGTGTGTGTAAACTAACCTATGCATCTTTGCATATCTGTATTTATTTTTATTTTATTTTATTTATTTATTTTATTTTTATTTATTTATTTTTTTGAGACGGAGTCTCGCTCTGTCGCCCAGGCTGGAGTGAGCAGCGCGATCTCGGCTCACTGCAAGCTCCGCCTCCGGGTTCCCGCCATTCTCCTGCCTCAGCCCCGCGAGCGGCTGGGACTACAGGCGCCGCCATCACGCCTGGCTAATTTTTTGTATTTTTAGTGGAGACGACGGGGTTTCACCATGTTAGCCAGGATGGTCTCGCTCTCCTGACCTCGTGATCCACCCCCAAAGTCCTAGGATTACAGGTGTCAGCCACCATGCCCGACCATCTGTATTTATTTTTATATCCACTCATATTTATATTAAAAACTGATACAGTTTCCAGTTCACCACCACAGGTTTTATTCTGGCTTTCTTTCATTGTTTGTAATGCCTTTCTCTACCTGTAAGAAAACTCATTCTTATTCTCCACAATATATTTTCATATGAAAATTGACCTTTAATGGTTACCAAAGAGGCACTCTTTTTATACGGCCCATTTTGTTCTTACTTTTAACTTCAACTACTTTCCTTGCAGTTCAGACTTCATAAAGGTAAGTTTGTCAATAGAGACAAATGGAGATTACCAGTTCTGTAGATTACGCAGTTAAATAGTGCATAGGGATCATGGTTGAAAAGCAAACACTGACATCTAATTAGTGTTTTTAAGTAACTCCATTTTACTGGGTTAATTTCATATTGCTTCAAGAAAATTAATCACTTGATGAATCTTGTTGAATGCAATGCTAACACCCTTCATCAGGATTTACAATAAAAATAACAAATTGAGACTGAACATATCCAGTATTATATGTCAGACATGTCCTAGAAACTGAAAACAAACAAAATTAATATTATGCATTATTTTAATTTTGTAAAGGATGTTGGAACTCTTTCTTTGAATGATGACATACAAAACTAGCTTGCCCTATTCTAGTTGTATAGTGACGAGAATAAATGACTATCAATTAGGCATTTGCTTTTCATTTATATTAAGCTTAAAATGTTAGCTGTATCATTTGAATAATGTATGTACCTGTTTTAACTACTAGTCTTATTTTTCTAGCTACTTAGTTTAGAAATGATAACTTTAGCTTTAAAGCATGTTTTGATTTGTAAATTTGTTACTCAGTCTCTTTTCCTTATAAATAGATTTCTTAACATCCATAGATTTAGAAGTGAAGTACTTCTATTATATTCATGAAAGTCCTCATCAGTGAGGTGGATATCTCATATGATTTTTTCAAAATGTAGAAATAACAATTGCCATGGGAAATGTGAGTTACAGACACAATTTCAGAAGGTTGTTTTAGGAAATATCTACACACACATAAAGGGTGAATATTGAGCAAACTGTACCAAATTTTTGCTATCAAAGTATGCACAAGAGAGCATGAGACTTAAATTAGGGTAAAAATTTTAAATTTAATTCTAAGCAACAATGTTCTTATAGTGAAGGCTGTTAAACCCTGAGCTATGCTCTTGAAGATGAGGTTTTAGAATTTTTTTCTCTCAAGGTCTTTGTAAACTAATGAATTTATAAATTAATAAATTTAGAATTTTAGGATGGGTGTTGTGTGGTCTTACCTTAATGTAGTGACATAGACTTAACGAGCTCCCCAAAGGCTGCATCCTAGTCTTAAGTTTGTTTTTGGTTGTTGTTTGTTTGTTTTGTTTTTTGTTTTTTTCTGAGACGGGGTCTTGCTCTTGCTCTTACTCTGTCACCCAGGCTGGAATGCAGTGATGTGAGCACAGCTCACTGCAGCCTCAACCTCCTAAGCTCAAGCAATCCTCCCACCTCAGCCTCCTGAGAAGCCGGGACAAGATTCTAAGAAAGTCATTTGCACTTAGAATTTACACTGGAATGGGATCAAGGAGTCTCACTGCCCCTACCTGTCCACAGAGAAGTGACACCTATAGAAATGATGTGAGAAAGCTCAAGAACACTCACCTACATGTTGGTAGGTTTGGGACCAGAGTTCTTGCTGATATGCTGGTGTGGGGAAGATAAAACAGTATCTTTTCCTTCACCATGACAAAGTTTATGGCCGATACCCCTATAACAAAAGACAGATTAACAAGAGAAAAGCATAGCACATCTATTTAAAAATGAAGAGCCAAAGACCCAGTGAAAACTATTTTGCTGCTGAGGTGCAGTTAAGAATAGCCGGTCATGTAGCAGTACGATTGGACAAAAAGGGTATGATCTAATGATAGTAAACTGGGGGAACTTAGCAAGGCGTATTTGTTAAGATTTATTTCTGTACCTCTGTATTTATATCTTTCCTCTTGGTATAGGGCACAACCCCTGTCATGTGAGGATCTTTAGGGAAGAAGGGAAGCCTTCTTTTTATGGTCTAGTGTCCCTGACAAATCTCCTGTTAAATTGTAATTCCCAGTGTTGAAGGTAGGGCCTGGTGGGAGGTATCTGGGTATGGGGGTAGATCTCTCATGGTTTGGTCCTGTCCTCATGATAGTGAGTTCTCACAAGACCTGGTTGTTTAAAAGTGTGTGGTACCCCTCTCCCCCACTCTCTCTCTTGCTCCTCTTTTCACCGTGTGAGTTGCTGCTGAATTCCCCTTTGCCTTCTGCCATGATTGAAAGCTTCCTGAGGCCTCATCAAAAGCCAAGCAGATGCCAGCACCATGCTTCCTGTAAAGCCTGCAGAACCATGAGCCAATTAAACCTCTGTTCTTTATAAATTACCCAGTCTCTGCCTCAGCAGGCACACTGGGGTACTCACATAGGGCCACGGATGTCTATATAGCAAGGCAAGAATGACGTAGCACATGGCCTCAGGGAATAAATGCAGGGGAAGGTCACAGAGTGATATTTCTATTCATGCTAAGTTGCCCTATTTTGGGGTACCATGTTTTGAGCCACAACAGCAAAATAATAATAATAGTAAAATATTTCGTATAGTATACTACATAATTTTTAGGATTTTGGGTGCCTATATTTTATGTACCCTTTATATCAACTATGTGAATTAGTGAATATACTATTCTTACTGTATCTGAGGCACAGAGATTTTAGAATACTTCTCTAAGTTCAAGAGGCAGAGTAAGGACTTGAATGTTTCATTTTTCGATGTAAGCAAGTGTTCTTCCAAGTTACTTGCTGCCTTTTGTTTGAGAATATTTGGAATTAAATGTACATTTGACGTAAGTGGAGAATACATATGTTTGGATTCAGACAAAACTGCACTTGTTGTGGGAAAAGAGGCACGGTGTTTTACTAGCAGAATTTAGACCAGCACATCTCAAAGAGTCCTCTGAGGAACATTGGCTCTCTGAGATAATGGTAGGTGTTACACCTTGTTAACTGAGGTTTGACTCAGCCTTGAGTAACAGAAAAAAAAATCACAATTACATACACACAATTGAAGATTATTTCCCTCTCACATAAAGCAGTCTAGAGCTAGGCCCTATCTGACTGGTGTGGTGGCCCACAATAAGGAGTCTGGGTCCTACTGTCTTGTGGCTTTCTTGTCTTTAGTGAGCCATTCCTCCTGGTTCAGCTGCTGAGACTGAATTCTGGTCAGCTGAAAGGAGGAAAGAGGCAACTGAAAGATAGGAATGCCCCTTGCCTTTAAGGGTATTTCTAACTTGCCACACATATTATGTCCACTTATATCTCATTGGTCAGAACTTATTTACTTGACCAGAGGTAGCATCAAGGGGATCTGGGCAAAAAAACTTTTTGACTAAATGGCAATGTACCCAGCTAAAACTGGAATTACTGTAAAAATGAAGAAGGGATAAATGGATATGAGAGCTGACCCTACTATGACTGCTACATGCCCATAAAAGTAAGCTCCATTTTAAAAAGAATTTTTGTGGTCAAATAAGGCTTAGAAATGCAAGAGTAAATAAAGTTAAACAAGTGTCTTTAACACCAGGCTTCTCAAAGATGCCAATGCATATTGCAGAACTTTTAAGAGTGGGATATGCTATGTAAAGTTCCTATACTTATTTGACTATAGAACTCTTGACCCATGAAGTATTTGTTGGAATTAATGGTCCACAGAATATACTTTGAGGAAATACTGCTGTAAACTGTTGAATCCGGAATGGATAATTCCTATCTGTTCCCTGCTGCCAAGTTACTTACTGAAGAAGGCATTGAGCCTCCTCTGACTTACTTAACATGATTTTATTCTATTTGTGAGTCAAAGATGTGGTGAAACATACATAATGAGCATGACTGTGGAGCAATTTGCAAATATAAATGATTGTAGAAATGCCAAATAATTAGACTTTAAAGAGGAAATTCTTAAATTTTTGCCTAAAAATACGTTGAGCACTTTTCAGGTAGATAATTCAGCATTCTGTAATACCTCTACTAATGGAGAGAGGACTTTTGAATAATACAATAATAATAGCTACCAGTTGTTGAGCATACAGAGGACCCTGCCTCAGCAGACCACACTGGGGTACTCACATAGGGCTGTGGATGCTCCCATGGCCGTGGACCAGGCACTGCTAAGTTTACTCTGTTGTTTTGTATGTCTTCTTTTGAGAAATGTGTATTCAGATCCTTTGTCTCTTTTTTAATTGGTTTGTTTTCTTACTATTATTTGAGTTTCTTTTACAGTTTGAATATTAATCGCTTACCAGATGTATGGTTTGTAAATACATTTTCTCATAGTGTAGGTTGTCTCTTTACTCTGTTGATTGGTTCCTTGGCTGTGAAGCTTTTTTATTTTACTATTTTTGCTTTTGTTGCCTGTACTTTGGGGTTCATATTCAAGAAATGATTGCCCAGACCAGTATCATGGAACTTTTCCCTTATGTTTTTTTTCTAGTAATTATACAGTAGAGTTTCAGGTTGTAAGTCTTTGATCCATTTTTAAATTTCATTTTATTTATATTTCAATACTTTTACAGGAACAGGTGGTGTTTGGTTACATGGACAAGTTTTTTAGTGGTGATATCTGAGGTTTTGATGCACCCATCACCTGAGCAGTGTACACTGCACCCAATATGTAGCCTTTTATCCTTCACCCACCTTCCACCCTTTCCCCCGAGTCCCCAAAGTCCTTTGTATTATTCTTATGCCTTTGCAGCCTCATAGCTTAGCTCCCACGTATGAGCGAGAACATATGATGTTTGGTTTTCCATTCCTGAATTACTTCACTTAGAATAATAGTCTCCACCTTCATCCAGGTTGCTGTGAATGCCATTATTTCATTCCTTTTTTGACCGCATAGTATTCCATAGTATATATAAACCACATTTTCTTTATATCCATTCATTGATTGATGAACACTTGGGCTAATTCCATATTTTTACAATTGTGATTTGTGCTGCTGTAAACATGCATGTGCAAGTATCTTTTTCATATAATCACTGCTTTTCTTCTGGATAGATACCCAGTAGTGGGATTGCTGCATCAATGGTAGATCTACTTTTAGTTCTTTAAGGAATTTTCATACTGTTTTCCGTAGTGATTGTACTGTTTTACATTCCCACCAGCCGTGTGACAGTGTTCCCTTTCACCACATCCACACCAACATTTATTATTTTTAAAATTTTTTTATTATGGCCATTCTTTCAGGAGTAACGTGGTATTGTATCATGATTTTGATTTGCATTTCCCTGATCATTAGTGATGTTGAGCATTTTTCATACATTTTTTGGCCATTTGTGTATCTTCTATTGAGAATTGTCTATTCATGTCCTCAGCCCACTTTTTGATGAGATTTTTTTTCTCTTGCTAATTTGTTTGAGTTTCTTGTAGATTCTGGATATTAGTCCTTTTTCAGATGTATAGATTGTGAAGATTTTCTCCCACTGTGTGGGTTGTCTGTTTACTCTGCTGATTGTTTCTTTTGCTTTGCAGAAGCTTTTTAGTTAAATTAAGTCCCATCTATATATCTTTGTTTTTGTTGCATTTGTTTTTGGGTTTTTGATCATGAAGTCTTTGCTTAAGCCAATGTCTGGAAGGGTCTTTCTGATGTTGCCTTCCAGGATTTTTATAGTTTCAGGTGTTACATTTAAGTTCTTGACCCACCTTGAGTTGGTTTTTGTGTAAGGTGAAAGATGAGGATCCAGTTTTATTCTTCTACATGTGGCTTACAAATTATCCCAGCACCATTTGTTAAATAGAATGTCCTTTCCCCACTTCATCTTTTTGTTTGCTTTGTTGAAGATCAGTTGGCTGTGAGTATTTAGGTTTATTTCTGGGTTCTCTATTCTGTTCCATTGGTCTGTGTGCCTATTTTTATATCAGTAACATGCTGTTTTGGTGAGTATGGCCTTATAATATAGTTTGAAGTCAGCTAATAGGATGCCTCCAGATTTGTTCTTTTTGTTTAGTCTTGTGATTTGGCTATGTGGGTTCTTTTTTGGTTCCATCTGAATTTTAGGATGATTTTTCCTAGTTCTTTGAAGAATGATTATGGTACTTTGATGGAAATTGCACTGAATCTGTAGATGGCTTTTGGCAGTATGCTCATTTTCACAGTATTGATTCTACCCAACCAACAGCATGAAATGTGTTTTCATTTGTATGTGTCATCTATGATTTCTTTCAGCAGTGTTTTGTAGTTTTGCTTGTAGAAGTATTTCACCTCCTTGGTTAGGTATATTCATAAATATTGTTTTTTTGCAGCTATTGTAAAAGAGGTTGAGTTCTGGATTCTCAGCTTGGTTGCTGTTGATATTTAGGAGAGATAGTGATTCGTATACATTAATTTTGTATCTTGAAACTAACTGAATTCATTTGTCAGTTATAGAAGCTTTTTGGATGAGGCTTTAGGTTTTTCTAGGTATATGATTATATCATTGGAACAGCGACAGTTTGACTTCCTCTTTACCAATTTAAGTGCCCTTTATTTCCTTCTCTTGTCTGATTACAGTGGCTGGGACTTCCACTATGTTGAATAAAAGTGGTGAAAGTGGACATTCTTGTCTTGTTCCAGTTCTCAAGGGGAATGCTTTCAGCTCTTCCCTGTTCAATATAATGTTGGCTGTGGGATAAAAAAAGACATAGATGTCTTTTATTACCTTAAGGTTTGTCCCTTCTGTGCTGATTTGCTGAGGGTTTTAATCAAAAAGCGATGCTAGATTTTGTCAAATGCTTTTTCTGCATCTATTGAGATGATCATGTGATTTTTGTTATTAATTCTGTTTATGTGGTGTATCATATTGATTGACTTGCATATGTTTTAAAACATCTCTACATTCCTGGTATGACATCTCTGCATTCCTGGTATGAAGCCCACTTGATCATGCTGGATTAAGTTTGGTATGCTATTGGATTTGGTTAGCTAGCATTTTGTTGAGGAGTTTTGCATCTGTGTTCATCAGGGATATTGGTCTGTAGTTTTCTTTTTTTGATATGTTCTATCCTGGTTTTGGTATTAGGGAGATACTGGCTTTACAGAATGATTTAGGGAGGATTCCCTCTTTCTCTGTCTCTTGAAATAGTGTCAACAGGATTAGTACCAATTTTTCTTTGAATGTCTGATAGAATTCAGCTGTGAATCCATATGGCTCTGCACTTTTCTTGGCAATTTTTTAATTGTCATTTTAATCTCACTGCTTGATATTGGTATTTTCAGAGTTTCTATTTCTTCCTGATTTTATCTAGGAGGGTTGCATATTTTCAGGAATGTATCCATCTCCTCTAGGTTTTCTAGTTTGTGTGCATAAAGGTGTTCATAGTAGCCTGGAATGATCTTTTGTATTTCTGTGGTATCTGTTGTAATATCTCCATTTCATTTCTAATTCAGCTTATTTGGATGTTCTGTCTTCTTTTCTTGGTTAATCTCACTAATGGTCTATCAGTTTTGTTTGTCTTTTCAAAGAACTAGCTTTTTATTTCACTTATCTTTTGTATTTTTTTTTGTTTCATTTTTATTTAGTTCTGCTCTGATCTTTGTTATTTCTTTTCTTCTGCTGCATTTGGGTTTGGTTTGTTCTTGTTTCTCTAGTTCCTTGAAGTGTGACCTTAGATTGTCTATTTGTGCTCTTTCAAACTTTTTGATACAGGCATGTAATGCTATTAACTTTCCTCTAAGCACTGCTTTTGCTGTATCTGAGAGGTTTTTGTCACTATTATTGTTCAGTTCAAATAATTATTTAATTTTTAACTTGATTTCATTGTTGACCCAAGGATTACTCAGGAGAAGATTATTTAATTTCCATGTATTTGCATGGTTTTGGGGGTTCCTTTTTGCAGTTGATTTCCAGTTTTATTACACCATGATCTGAGAGAGTACTTGACATAATTTTAATTTTCTTAAATGTATTGAGATTTGTTTTGTGGCCTATGATATGGACTATCTTGGAGAATGTTCCATGTGCTGATGAACAGAATGTGTATTCTGCAGTTGTTGGGTAAAGTGTTCTGTGAATATCTGTTAAGCACATTTGTTCTAGGATATGGTTGAAATCCATTGTATTTTGTTGATTTTTCTCTCTTTATGACCTCTCTAGTGCTGCCAGTGGGTTACTGAAATCCCCCACTATTATTGTGTTGCTGTCTATCTCATTTCTTAGGTCTAGTAGTAATTGTTTTATAAATTTGGGAGCTTCAGTGTTAAGTGCATATATGTTTAGAATTGTGATATTTTCCTGTTGGATTAGTCCTTTTATCATTATATAATGTCCCTCTTTGTCTTTTTTAACTATTGTTACTTTAAAGTCTGTTTTGTCTAATATAAGAGTAGCTACTCCTGCTTCCTTTTGGTGTCCATTTGCATGAAACATCACCCTTTACGTTAAGTATATGTGAGACCTTATGTGTTAGGTAAGTCTCTTGAAGACAGCAGATACTTGGTTGGTGAATTGTTATCTACTCTGCCATTTTGTATCTTTTAAGTGGAGCATTTAGGCCATTTGCATTCAAGGTTAGTATTGAGATATTGAGATGCAAGGTTCTATTCTATTCATTGTGCTGGTTGTTGCCTGAATATCTTGTTTTATTTTTCGTTGTGTTAACTGTTTACAAGTCCTGTGAGATTTATGCTTTAAGGATATTCTATTTTGGTGTATTTTGAGGATTTGTTTCAAGATTTAGAGGTCCTTTTAGCAGATCTTGTCGTACTGGCTTGGTAGTGGCAAATTATCTCAGCTTTTGTTTGTCTGAAAAAGCCTGTATCTTTCCTTCATTTATGCAACTTAGTTTCACTGGAAACAAAATTCTTGGCTGATAATTGTTTTGTTGAGGAGGCTAAATATAGGTCCCTAATCCCTTCTGCCTTGGAGGGTTTCTACTGAGAAATCTGCTGTCAATCTGATAGGTTTTTCTTTATAAGTTATCTGATGTTTTTGCCTTATAATTCTTAAGATTCTTTCCTTCATCTTGACTTTGGATAACCTGATGACTATGTGCCTAGGTGATAATCTTTTTGCAATGAATTTTCCCAGTGTTCTTTGAGCTTCTTGTATTTGGATGTTTAGATCTCTAACAAGGCCAGATTTTCCTCAATTTTTCCCTCAAATACGTTTTTCAAACTTTTAGATTTCTCTTCTTCCTCGAGAATACCAAGATTTTTACATTTGGTCATTTAACATAATCCCAAACTTCTAGGAGGCTTTGTTCATTTTCTTAAAATTCTTTTTTCTTTGTCTTTGTCAGATTGGGTTAATTTGAAAGCCTTGTCTTCAAGCTCTGAAATTCTTTCTTCTGCTTTTTAAACTCTACTGCTGAGACTTTGCAGTGTATTTTGCATTTCTCTAAGTGTGTCCTTCATTTCCAGAAGTTGTGATTATTTTTTATTTATGCTATCTATTTCTCTGAAGTTTTTTCCATCCATATCCTATAACATATTTTTGATTTCTTTAAGTTGTCATTCACCTTTCTGTGGTGCCTCCTTGAGTAGCTTAATGATTGACTTTCTGAATTCTTTTTCTGGCAATTCAGATATTTGTTCTTGGTTTGGATCCATTGCTGGTTAGCTAGTGTGATCGTCTGGGGATATTAAATAACCTTGTTTGGTTATATTACCAGATTGTTTTTTTGTTTTGTTTTCTTCTCATTTGAGTAGACTATGTCAGAGGGAAGATCTAGGGCTCAAGCGCTGTTGTTCAGATTCTTTTGTCTAATGAGGTGCTCCCTTGATGTGGTGTTCTCCCCCCTTCCCCTAAGGATAGGGCTTTCTGATAGACAAACTGCAGTGATTGTTATTTCTTTTCTGTGTCTAGCCACCCAGCTCAGCTATCAGCCACTGGGCTGGTACTAGGGAATGTCTGCAAAGGGTCCTGTGATGTGTTTCATCTTTAGGACTCTTATCTGTGGATATCAACCAGCACTTGCTCCAGTCGAGGTATCAGGGGAGTGAAGGGGACTCTGAGAAAGTCCTTGGTTGTAGTTTTGTTTAGTGCACTGGCCCAGTGTTGGTTGGCCTCCAGGAAGGAGGAGGCACTTTCAAGAGAGCATCAGTTGCAGTGGTGTAGGGAGGATACAAGCTGGCGGTAACGGGACTCATCGTGGCCTCTGGGGGGTGGGGGTTGTGGTACTCAGGTTGATGGAGTTACATTCCCAGGGGGGATTATAGCTGCTTCTGCTGCATCATACAAGTTGCCATTGTAGTTGGGGAAAGTCAGCAGGGACAGGCCTCACCCAATTCCCATGCAGCCAGCAAGGTCAGTCTCACTCCCACTATGTCCCCCCAGTAGCACCAAATTTATCTCCAGGCAGTCGGTGAGCAGGCTAAGATTTTGGCCCTGGCTACAAGCCTTCCTGCTAAGAAAACAAGCAGGGCTTTCAGGTTTTGTTTCTGTTTGCTTGCTGTGGCTTTTGTGTTTCTGTCTGCAATCCCAGATCACCTCCTCCCCGAGATTTGGTCCAAGAAACTTTGCTTTGACTGAAATTGTTACAAAGTTCAGTGGAAGTTTCCTTCTTCCTGTGGTCTTTCCCTAATTCCACTGGGAGCCCTCCCCAAGGACCCTTGTGAGACAAAGTCAGAAATAGCTTCACTGGGGACCAAGAGTGCCCACAGGGCTCTTCCCACAGCTTCCTCTACTCCTATATTTTTCCCGGCTCTCTAAATTCATCTCAGCTCCCAGTAAGGTCAAATCCTCTCCCATAATTTGATCCTTCAGGTTTCCCGGTGAGATGTGTGTTCGGGGTCAGATGTTCTCCCTTTCACACTTTGAACACTCACAACTTTTCAGCTGTCTCACGGAGCCTGCAGCGTCAGGCCCTTCAATCCATTTTGAGTTCATTTTCGCATATGTTGTGAGATAAGGGTCTAATTTCAGTCTTCTACTTGTGAATATCCAGTTGTCCCAACACCGTTTATTGAAGAGACCATCTTTTTCCTTTTGTGTTCTTGGCACCTTTGTCAAAATCAATTGACCAAACAAAAATGCATGGATTTATTTCTGTGCTCTCTAGTCTGCTTCATTTCTCTATGGGTCAATTTTTATGCCAGTACTATGCTATTCTGACTGTTATAGCTTTGGCCATCAGGTATTTGAAAAAACACTCAAAATTGCCAACCATCAGAAACTGCAAATTAAAACCATAATGAGATATCTGTCATCTCACACCTATGAAAATACCTATCAAAATGACAAAAGAAAGTGTTGCAGACAATGTGGAGAAGAGGGAATCCTTGTACATTGTTAGTGGGAATGTAAATCAGTGCAGCCATTATGGAAAACAGTAAGGAATCTCCTCAAAAAATTAACAGTAGAACTATCTTATGACTCAGCAATCCCACTATGGAGTATATGTCCAAAGAATATGAAACCAGTATGTTAAAGAGACACCTGCACTCCCATGTTCATTGCAGCATTATTCGCAATAGCCAAGATAAGGAATCAACCTACGTGTCCACTAGTAGATAAACCGATAAAGAAAATGTGGTATGTAGTCACAGTAGAATGCTATTTACTTAAAAGGGAAGAAAATGTTACCATTTGCAACAACACAGATGAACATGGAGGACATTATGTTAAGTGACATGCGTCAGATAGAGAGACGGATACCATAGGATCTCATTTACATGTGGAGTATAGAAAAAGTTGAACTCATATAAATAGAGAATAAACTAATGGTTACCACAGGCTGGGGGAAGGAGGTTGGAGAGACGTTGGTCAAATGATAACAAAATTTTAGCTAGAGAGGAGGAATAAGTTCAATAGATCTATTGTACAACATGATAATCGTAGTTAATAACAATGTATTCTGTTCTTGAAAACTGCTCACAGAGTGGATTTTGTGTACTCTCACCACATAAAGAAATAACTAAATGAGGTAATGTGCATGTTAATTAGCTTACGTTAGCCATTCCACAATGCATACATATTTGAAAACAAAATGTTGTATGGAATAAACATATACAACTTTTATTTATCAATTTAAAAAGTAAATAAATACGTTCTGATTAAATTTAAAAATTAAATAAATAAATAAATAAATAAATTTACCTGGCAATGGCGCTGTTCTTCCCTGGCTTTCACTCTTTCAGTCTTTTCCATGGCTGGATTACATCTTTTTTTCCCTTCTTTGTCTTCCATCTTACCCTCCTTCGTCCTCACTTTCTGCATATAACCTGTTTGCTACTCCACGGAGTACTCAGAAGCACTCCAGAGAGAACTTCCAGACTTCTCCTCCCTTACCTGCTGACCAGCCTTTAGACCTGCGTGCTTCATTTTATCAGCTGTGAAGAAGAATAACTACACACATTGGAATAGAGATTCCAATGTCAGTCCCTCTCCTTGGGCACTAAATTTTATCCCTCTTGCCCACTAAAGAGCATTACTGCCATACTTTCATCTCACACATCGCCATGTATTTCCTCTTTACTGGTCTGTTCCTCCCATTTACACAAACCTTCTTCTCCCCCACCCCATCTTAAAAAAAGAAAAAGAAAAAAAAAAACCCTACTCTTTCTCTTCACTCCGTTTTTCTCCTCCAATTTACTAGAAACGCTTTGCTGCCTCCAAGTTTTCTCCACTCTTCATCTTTAAAGCTCTCCAGTCAGGGTTTTGCTCCTACCTCTCCTCTTAAACTGTTCTTGTCCAGGTCCTCAGTGATGGTCATGTTGCTAAAGGCAATGGTCACTTCTCAGCCTCCTCCCTCATGGTGTGGTAGGTTGTTCCTTTCTCATAGAGTTTCATCATTTAGCTTCTGGAACATTGCTTTCTCCTGATTTTCTTTCTACCTCAGTGGGCAATTTTCTGATCAAAAAATACAGTACAGAAGTCATTTACTGTGCCAAAATAGAGCGTCAATATGAAGTCTTTTTCCAGATTTGAAAAACAAAGCAAACTCTTCCAGAGCAGGTTATTTAGATTCTCTGTTAGTTGCTTCAGGTATAATGATAAGGTTTTGGACTGCATTGTCTTGAAATTATCCTGCACTGTCCTGATTCTTGGAAAGCATTATATGGTCTGAAATATGCCAAGCAAAGAGGCAAAATACTGAATGTTCCAGTGTACAACCCATTGTATTCACACTGGGGTCTTAGGTTAATCTCATAGCTTTTCTAAGCCTTAGTCAGCTCGTCTCTTACATGGGGAATAATAAAATCTTGTTGGCCTATCTAAACAAAATGGCTATAAAAATAAAAACAAATGGAATTATATGAAATTACTACTATATGATAAGAAAGGGAATGATTACCTCAAATCTTAGAATGAAAGAGGCAAATTCACAAAACAGCAGAATATTTTACTATATAGATTTTATGATGTGATATTCATTACTTCTCTCAGTCATCTCCATTATAGAAAATGGCAACTTTGTCTTTCCTGTGGCTCCGGCTAAAACCTTGCTGTGATCCATTTTGTTCTCTTGCTCTCACAGTTAACCCAATAGGAAAATAGTTCCATTTCTACCTCCAAAATCTCTCTGCAATCCAACTACTTCTCACCAATCTCACCACAATTTTCCACCGTCTCTGTGATACGTACCACCAGCATCCTTCATCAGGACTGTTGCCATAGCAGCCCAGTCTCTAGCTGATGCCTTATCATGTGTAGTCCATTCTCTACAAATCAGCCAGAGTGGTCTTGTTAATTAACATTGGTGGTTATGTTACTTTTTTGCTCAACACCTTTTAAAGGCTTTTGATTTCACTCAAACTAAAAGGTGAAATCCTCACAATGGCCTCTAAGAGCACACTCCTCTCTTTTTTACACCTCTGACTCATCTATTGATGCTGTCTCCCTCCTATATGTGACTGTAGACACACTGGCCTTTCAGTTCATTTCTTCTGCCAGAAACATACTTTTCTGAAATTTCCAAATGATTAACTCCCTCTATTTCTAAAAATTTTTCCTCAAGTGTCATTTTCTTAGTGAGACTTACCCTGGGCACTCTATTTAAAATTGCAATCTGTTCCATCACTGGGACACTTCTAATCTCCTCTCCTTGGTTTATATTTTTCTTTATCATTGTCATCCTCTAACATTCTATACTATTTATTTATTTATTTATTTATTTATTGTCTCCTTTTTCCAGTGCAATGACACATACATATTTATCTTTTTCTTTTTCCCCACTAAGACATCTCAAGCACCCAAGAGAGTGCCTGGTACACAGAAGGTGTTAAATATTTCTTAAATGTTAAAAGATTTAGTTCAGAAGGCAATACTGCCAAATGAATATTATGTCTATTATATCAGTTTTGCAGCTACATAAACTGAGCTGTGGAGGCCAAATGACTTCTCCAACACCAGTCAGTGAGGAAGCTGCTTGGCTGGGGATCAAGTCACAATCTTTGCATTGTACTACTGTTGTGTCTCACTTTGTATGATGATTCTGATTGCTATGTCCAAAGTCAGAGAATGAGAATGTTTCAAAAAGAGGGGATTGCCAATGGGCCCAAAAGCTTTTAGGAATGCCAGAAAGAAGGAAGATTGTGAAAAAAAAATCTGTGGTTCTAGGTGATAGTGACCTTTGCCAAAGATATTTCAGTAGTACTAGAGCCAAACTCAGAAAGTGGTGGATGAGGGAGTGAATGGAAAGTAAGTAAAAGAGAGTGAATAGTTGATACTCTTTAAAAATTCTGGGGATGAAAAGAAGGAGAAAAGATTATAGTTATATGTGACAGATTTACTTTGTTCCTCTAAGCTCATTTGAATTGGGTTTCTGTGGTTTGGAGAAAAGAAATACTGACTATTAATAGGCTCAAGTATATCTAACTCAGTAGACAGTGGAGTGGGTTGGGGGACGGGGGGCGGAATCCCAGGACAGGTTTGTGGAAAAAATCATGTGTTCACTGGGTTTAAGAAATGAGTAAGAATTAGGAATTAGCTAGAGGAAGTGAGGGGATAAAGGTGAGTTAGAAGAGGTAATCAGGGCAGAAGAAACAGCATGAGCAGAGGTTTTGCAAGAAGACACAGCACAGTGTGTGTGTAAAAAAATGTCACCTGGTATTCCTGGGGAGAGCAGCACATGGCAGAGAACAGCAGATGAAAAGACTGAAGAAATAATAGGAATGAGAGAATGGAGGATGTCAATAGGCCATATGCCTTTAGCTAGAGAGGAGTTAAGCTGAGGAGTCACATGACCAGATTTCTCTATGAAGGATAGATAGGAAGAGGGCAAGTCTTGCAATGCAACTTCTTTTTTTTTCTTTTATTATTATACTTTAAGTTCTAGGGTACATGTGCACAACGTGCAAGTTTGTTACGTATGTATGCATGTGCTACACCCATTAACTCATCATTTACATTAGGTATATCTCCTTATGCTATCCGTTCCCACTACCCCCTCCCCCAAATAGGACCTGGTGTGTGATGTTCCCCTTCCTGTGTCCAAGTGATCTCATTGTTTAATTCCCACCTATGAGTGAGAACATGTGGTATCTGGTTTTCTGTTCTTGCGATAGTTTGCTGAGAATGATGGTGTCCAGCTGCATCCATGTTCCTACAAAGGACACGAACTCATCCTTTTTTATGGTTACATAGTATTCCATGGTGTATATGTGCCACATTTTCTTAATCCAGTCTGTCACTGATGGACAT
>NW_012101765.1:3223298-3223658 GCF_000951045.1 Mandrillus leucophaeus
AAAGGGAATGCTTCCAGTTTTTGCCCATTCAGTATGATATTGACTGTGGGTTTATCATTAATAGCTCTTATTATTTTGAGATACGTTCCATCAATACCAAATTTATTGGGAGTTTTTAGCATGAAGGGCTGTTGAATTTTGTCAAAGACCTTGTCTGCATCTATTGAGATAATCATGTGGTTTTTGTCTTTGGTCCTGTTTGTATGCAGGATTACATTTATTGATTTGCTTATGTTGTACCAGCCTTCTATCCCAGGGATGAATCCCACTTGATCATGGTGGATAAGCTTTTTGATGTGCTGCTGGATTTGGTTTGCCAGTATTTTATTGAGGATTTTTGCCTCGATGTTCATCAGGGAT
>NW_012101765.1:3226348-3230926 GCF_000951045.1 Mandrillus leucophaeus
AAATTCTGGGTTAAAAATTCTTTTCTTTAAGAATGTTGAATATTGGCCCCCACTCTCTTCTGGCTTGTAGAGTTTCTGCCGAGAGATCTTCTGTTAGTCTGATGGGCTTCCCTTTGTGGGTAACCTGACCTTTCTCTCTGGCTGCCCTTAACATTTTTTCTCTTATTTCAACTTTGGTGAATCTGATAATTATGTGTCTTGGAGTTGCTCTTCTCGAGGAGTATCTTTGTGGTATTCTCTGTATTTCCTGAATTTGAATGTTGGCCTGCCTTGCTAGGTTGGGGAAGTTCTCCTGGATGATATCCTGCAGAGTGTTTTCCAACTTGGTTCTATTTTCCTCGTCACTTTCAGGCACACCAATCAGACGTAGATTTGGTCTTTTCACATAATCCCATATTTATTGGAGGCTTTTTTCATTTCTTTTCACTCTTTTTTCTCTACACTTCTCTTCTTGCTTCATTTCATTCATTTGATCTTCAGTCGCTGATACTCTTTCTTCCAGTTGATCAAGTCGATTACTGAAACTTGTGCATTTGTCACATAGTTCTCGCTTTATGGTTTTCATCTCTATCAGTTCTTTTAAGGACTTCTCTACATTGGTTATTCTAGTTAGCCATTCGTCAAATCTTTTTTCAAGATTTTTAGTTTCTTTGCACTGGTTACATAGTTCCTCCTTTAGCTCTGAGAAGTTTGATCAACTGAAGCCTTCTTCTCTCAACTCGTCAAAGTCATTCTCCATCCAGCTTTGTTCTGTTGCTGGCAATGAGCTATGTTCCTTTGGAGGGGGAGATGCCCTCTGATTTTTTGAATTTCCAACTTTTTTGCACTGCTTTTTCCCCATCTTTGTGGTTTTATCTGCCTTTGGTCTTTGATAATGGTGATGTACTGATGGGGTTTTTATGTGAGTGTCCTTTCTTTTTGTTAGTTTTCCTTCTAACAGTCAGGACTCTCTGCTACAGGTCTGTTGGAGTTTGCTTGAGGTCCACTCCAGACCCTGTTTGCCTGGGTATCAACAGTGGAGGCTGCAGAAGATAGAATATTGCTGAACAGCGAGTGTTGCTGTCTGATTCTCACTCTGGAAGCTTCATCTCAGGGTTGTACCCAGCCGTGTGAGGTGTGAGGTGTTGGTCTGCATCTGGTGGGGGATGTCTCCCAGGTAGGCTACTCAGGGGTCAGGGATTCACTTGAGCAGGCAGTCTGTCTGTTCTCAGATCTCAACCTCTGTGCTGGGAGATCCACTGCTCTCTTCAAACCTGTCAGACAGGGACATTTACCTCTGCCGAGGTTTCTGCTGCTTTTTGTTTAGCTATGACCTGTCCCCAGAGGTGGAGTCTACTTAAACCTCATCAATGGCAGGCTCCCCTCCCCCAGCCTTGCTGCCACATTGCAGTTAGATCTCAGACTGCTGTGCTAGCAATGAGTTAGTCTCCGTGGGTGTGGGACCCTCCAGGCCAGGTGTGGGATATAATCCCCTGGTGTGCCGTTTGCTGTTTGCTAAGACCCTTGGTGAAGCACAGTATTAGGGTGGGAGTTACCTGACTTTACAGGTGTCATTTGTCTCACTTTCCTTTGGCTAGAAAAAGGAATTCCCTTCCCCTTTGTGCTTCCCAGGTGAAGTGATGCTTCACCCTGCTTCAGCTCTCGCTGGTCAGGCTGCGCCTGCGGACCAGCACCAACTGTCTGACACGCCCCAGTGAGATGAACCTGGTACCTCAGTTGAAAATGCAGAAATCACCCATCTTCTGTGTTGCTCACGCTAGGAGCTGGAGGCTGGAGCTGTTCCTATTTGGACATCTTTGCACTGTAACATCTTTAATCTCAAACCAACTTTCTGATTACCAGTTCCCCCTAAGTTTTTCACTTCTTCATTATTTACTTTTTTTTGAAAAAAAAAGAAAGAAAAAAAAGCATTTGTGCCTCACTGTTGCTTAAAAATGTTGACCTTTATCTCTCCTCCCCCTTAACATCTCATGTAAAGATTTAAAATCACATTCAACAATTTTGTTTTTGTAATTGGAAGAAGAGAATTAAACTTGGGATGAGGGGAAAGGCTGAAAAGGAAAAAAGTAAACAGGAAGGAGAAAAGAACATTTGTCTCCCATCAGTTCCTTTGAACTGGTTTTGAATCCTGTTTTGAGAGTGAAAGATGAAACCAGAGTGATGGTCCTAGAGTAGAATACATTTTATCAAAGATGGTTGGGATCAGCAGTTACTTAGTCAAAACGTTTTATGATATATGGAATGATAATCTTAAAATAAGTATATTTATCTTATAATTTTGGTTTAACCTGTCTTAGTCCCTTTGGTGTTGCTATAAAGGAATACCTGAGGCTGAATAATTTATAAAGAAAAAGGTGTTATTTGGCTCATGATTCTAATGGCTGGAAAGTTAAGATTGGGCACCTGCATCTGGTGAGGACCTCAGGCTTCTTCCACTTAGGGTGGAAGATGAAGGGGAGCCAGTATGTGCAAAGATCACATGGTGAGAGAGAGGAAGCAAGGGGGTAGGGGAGCTGCCAGGCACTTAAACTATTTTCAACTTTTATTTTAGATTCAGGGGGCAAATGTACAAGTTTGATACATAGATATATTGCCTGGTGCTGAGGTTTGGGATATGAATGATCCTATCACCCAGGTAGCCAGCAGAGTGCCCAACAGTTTTTCAAACCATGGCCCTCTCTTTCCCTCCCAACTCTAGTAACCCCCAATGTCTACTGCTGCCATCTTTATGTCCATGAGTACCCAATGATTAGCCCCCACTTGTGAGAACATGTGGTATTTGGTTTTCTGTTTCTGCATTAATTTACTTAGGATAAAGACCTCTAGCTGCAAAGAACATGATTTTATTATTTTTATGCCAAGTAATATTCCATGGTGTATATGTACCATATTTTCTTTATCCAATCCACTATTGATAGGCTCCTAGGTTGATTCCGTGTCTTTGCTGTGGTGAATAGTTCTGTGAAGAACATAGGAATCCAAGCAATTTTTAACAACCAGCTCTCATGAGAACTATTAGTAACTGAGTAAGAAATCACTCCTGAGGGAGAGCATTAATCTATTCTTGAAGGATTTGTCTCTCTGACTCACATGGTGCTCATTAGGCTCCATCTTCAACTTTTGGTGATCAAATTTCAACTGAGGTTTGGAGGGGACAAACATTCAGACCATAGAAAATCTAAATAAATATGTTTTAAATAAAATTATTGGTTAATATTTTGATTTAGGACCAAGAACTAATTAGCTGCACTGATTAGAACTATTTTTCCTTGCATCAGTGTGCCCAGGATGTGGGAGATGGAGTCAAAGGAAATTATTTTGGAGTTTGAAGATTTAGTGACTGCCCTACTGAATTTGGGACTTGTGTAGGGTGTGTAGTCTCTTTCTTTTGCTCAATTTCTCCCTTTTGGAATGGGACATTTTACCCAATGCTTGTAACCCCTTTGTATCTTGGAAGTAACTAATTTGTTTTTGGCTTTACAGGCTTATAGGTAGAAAGGATTTGCCTTTGTCTCAGATGAGACTGTGAACGTTGGACTTTAGTATTAATGCTGGAATAGCTTAAGATTTTGGAAGATTATTGGAAAGGCATAATTGTATTTTGAATTGTGAGAAGGACATAAGATTGGGAAGGGACAGGAGTGGAATGATATAGTGTAGATGTCTGTTCCCACCCAAATCTTATATTGCAGTGTAATCACAAATATTGAGATGGTCTGGATGGAAATTGATTGGATCAAGGGAGTGGATTTCTTAATGGTTAAACACCATCCCCTTTGGTACTGTCCTTATGATTGTGAGTGAGCTCTCATGAGATATTTTCCTTTAAAAGTGTTTAACACCTCTTCCTTCTCTCTCTTACTCCTGCTCTGGTCATGTGATGAGCCTATTCCCCCTTCATTTTCCACCATGATTGTACGTTTTCTGAGGCCTCTCCAGTAGCTGAGCAGATGCCAACATCATGCTTCCAGTACAACCTGCAGAACCATGAGCTAATTAAACCTCCTTTCTGTATAAATTATCCAGTCTCAGGTATTTATTTATAGCAATGTAAGAACGGACTATTATACATACTAGCCAAAAAAAATCCCCAGAGTGGATGCATTCACAGCCAAGTTCTACCAGACATATGAAAAAAAGCTGGTACCAGTTCTACTGAAACTTTTCCAAAAAACTGATATGGAGGGACTCCTCCCTAACTCATTCTATGAAACCAGCATCACCCTGATACCAAAACCTGACAAAAACACAACGAAAAAAGATACTATGGGCCAGTATCCCAGATTAACATAGATGTAAAATTCCTCCACAAAATCCTAGCAAATAGAATCCAGCCACACATCAAAAAGTTAATTCACCATTATCAAGTAGGCTTAATTTCTGGGATCCAAGGTTAGTTCAACATACAGAAATCAATAAGTGTGATTCATCACATGAAAAGAATTTAAAACAAAAACCGTATGATCATCTCAATAGATGCGGAAAAAAACTTTTAGTAAAATCTAACATCCTTTCATAATAAAAATCTTCAACAAAGTAGGCATTGGAAGAATATATTTCTTTTTTTTTTTTTTTTTT
>NW_012101765.1:3231056-3254898 GCF_000951045.1 Mandrillus leucophaeus
TGTTAGCCAGGATGGTCTCGATCTCCTGACCTCGTGATCCGCCCATCTCGGCCTCCCAAAGTGCTGGGATTACAGGCTTGAGCCACCGCGCCTGGCCGGAAGAATATATTTCAAAATAATAAGAACCATCTATGACAAACCCTTTGAGAAGTGGAATAGGACATGGATGCCCACTCTCACTGCTCGTATTCAATATAGTACTGGAAGTCCTAGCTAGAAAAATCAGGAAAGAGAAAGAAAAAAGTCACACTATCTCTCTTAGCTAACAATATGATTCTATACCTAGAAATCTAAAAACCTAAAAACTCCACCAAAAGGCTCCTAGAACTGATAAATAATTTTAACAAGGTTTCAGAAGACTAAATCAGTGTACAAAAATTAGTAGCATTTCTATATGCCAATAATGTTCAAGCTGAGAGCAAAACCAAGAGTGCAATCTTGTTTACAATAGCTATAAAAAATAAAATACCTAGGAATACATCTAACCAAGAAGGTGAAAGATCTCAACAAGGAGAACTACAGAACACTGCTGAAAGAAATCATAGATGATACAAACAAATGGAAAAACATTCCATGCTCATGGATTGGAAGAACCAATATTGTTAAAATGGACATACTGCCCAAAGCAATCTACAGATTCAGTGCTATTCCTATCAAGCTATCAATGTCATTTTTCACAGAATTAGAAAAAAGTATTCTCAATTTCATATGGAGCCATAAAGATCCTGAATTACCAAAGCAATCTTTAGAAAAAAGAACAAAGCTGAAGGTATCATATTACCTGGCTTTAAACTATACTGTAAGGCTACAGTAACCAAAGCAGCATGGTACTGGTACAAAAACAGACACATAGACCAATGGAACAGAATAGGGAACACAGAAGTAAAGTCATACACCTACAGTCATCTGATCTTTGACAAAACTGACAAAAATAAGCAATGGGGAAAGACTCCCTATTCAATGAATGTTACTGGGCTAGCTGGCTAGCCACATTCAGAGGAATGAAACTGAACCCCTACCCTTAACCAGATACAAAATTAACTCATGATGAACTAAATATTTAAATGTAAGACTTCAAAGTATAAAAATTCTAGAAGAAAACTTAGGAAACATCATTCTAGCCATCGGCCCTGAGAAAGAATTTATGACTAAGTCTTTAAAAGCAACTGAAAAAAAAAAAAAAAAAATTGCCAAGTGTGATCTAATTAAGCTAAAGAGCTTCTGTACAACAAAATAATTAACAGAGTCAACAGGCAACCTACAGAATAGGGGAAAATATTCATTAACTATGCATACAACAAAAGTCTAATATTCACAATCTAAGAAACTCAAACGTTTAAACAACAACAACAAAGAACCACAAATAACTCCACTGAAAAGTGGTCAGAAGATATGAACAAACACTTATCAGAAGAAGATATACAAGTGGCCAATAAACATGAAAAAATGCTTAACATCACTAATCATCAGAGAAATGTATATCAGAACCACAATGTGATGCCATCTCATACCAGTGAGAATGGCTATTATTAAAAAGTCAAACAACAACAACAGATGCTAGTGAGGCTATGGAGAAAAGGGAACACTTATAAACTGTTGATGGGAATGTAAATTAGTTCAGCCAGTGTGGAAAACAGTTTGGAGATTACTCAGAGAACTCAAAAGGTACCTAACATTCAACCCAGCAATCTCATTACTGAGTATATATCCAAAAGAAAAGATGCTGCTATCACAGATTATAACAGACTGGCTAAATTATAGAAATAGAAATGTATTTGGCTTATGATTCTGGAGGCTAGGAAGTGCAAGAGCATGGCATTGGCATCTGGTGAGGGCCTTTATGCTGCAACATCTTGTCACAGAAGTTGGAATGGCAAGAGAGGGCAATGCAACAACACTTGTGAAAGCAAGACTAATTTTATTCAGGACCATCGCAATAGGGGAAAAGAGACCTCAGTATTGAACTGGGCTTCATTGTGAATACAAGTGGGACAAGTGGGAATTATAGCCAAGGAACATGGTGGTTTGCAGATGAAAAATTACTAAAAGGAGATATTGTCTTAGGCAATTCTGGTTGAAATGGCCTGACAGGATTCCTGCTGAATGCAGGCCAGGTTGATGAGCTATCAAGAGTAGGGAGTGAGAAATTGTGATTGGTTATTGAGGGTAATTAGGTATCAAGGATGGGGGATTCTTACTAAAGAGATTTAGTAGAAGTCTTGTTAAAACTACATTTTACAAGGAAGTACACAGATGGGCCTAGGAGAAGGTTCAGTAGCCTGACTTAAAGTTTGGTCAAACAAAGAATCTTTGCATGGATACAAAAAAAAATTACAGTAAGTGAAACAGATAAAAATTTCTGCATTGACATATCATAAATTCTGATGGGGGAGAAATTATAGTGTACATGCCCATCCCCAGTCCTCTGCTTTGGCATAAAACTTAGTGGAATTACGAAGGTTGTAAACAAGGAAGCCTTAGGATCAAATACTATACCTTCAGATATAGTATCTTTGATATGGTCATTGACAAATCATGTTCTTGTGGTAGATGAGGCAGTTTTTCCAAATTGCACTGTGGGAAGCAGATGTAGTTGAATGGGAGCCTAAGCCAGAGAGAAGGAACATGATAGGCAAACATAGTGACTCTGCCTAACTTAGTAGTTTGTGGGCACATTTTAAAAAATAAAAGCTTTGAGGTAAAAGATGAGGATCTGTTCCTATCACATGGAAGACTATGGAAACAATAGACATTTGGGATATATTTTCTGCCTTGATTGATAGCATCACCATCTACTTTGTCCCTCAAGCAGAAAAATATTAATTTCTTGTTTGTCTCTTCTCTCCCTCTAACCCTCTGTATCCAATATGACTACCTGAGATCTCCATCTCCTCCATTTCTCTTCTATCTATCTTTTCTTTCATCTATACATCCAGTATAGATTATGATGATTAATGAGATTATTATGATCTCTTGCCTTGACTCCTCAGTAGCTATTTGCTAGTTTCATTTGTTATCCAGAAATCTCAGTACCACCTTTGATTCATGATTTATACTGTTTTCTGACTTATCTTTTAAAAATAAAAATCTGATTATGTCACACTTCTGCTTAGCATTGTTCCAGATTTAAACTGTATAGATTTGCTTACAAAATACTTAAGCATGTAACTCTGTTATACATTTCAACACTTTATTCTGAGCACTCCCCATGGCATGCTCTTTTCTACTTGTGGCTGGCTTTCATATTTCCTAAACACCCTCTTTGTCTACATAGGCTTTTTTTTTTATTTTTATTTTTTAACCATTTGAAGTTTCTACCCCATCGTTCTATCCAACTGCAACTCATGATTCAACATTTTCCCTCACATAACTTCTCCTCTGATACCTTCTTTAAAATCTTTACATCTCAAAGTCAAAGAAGAGACTTTCTCCTTCCACCATGACAGTTTTCTTACATATCTGTATTACAGCATTGATCACACTGACTTGCAGTTATTTCTTGCTAAGCCTATCTCCACTACTATTCCTATTAAGTAATATGAAAAGGCTTAGGGAATGCTTCAAAATGTTGATATCTTCCTCTTATTCTCTCAGGAAGAAATGTTTTTCCTTGTGCTTTTCTCATTTTCTGCCTATGCATTCTCAATCTTGAGTGTTTGGAAGTCCCAGCTTCTCTTGGAAGCAAAACAAGATCAAACCCAGCAGGAACTTCCTGGTTGGTGAACACATTGATGTATTCAGAGGGCGGCATACCCAGAGAGCACATGGAAATTCAGTTCCCCCAGCATCTTCCATAACTTGTCCTGTGTATCTCTCCCATCTGGCTGTTCCTGAGTTTTATCTTTACAATACACCAATAAGGAAAGTTTCTCCACTTAAAGTTGACAGCAAATTGAGAAGGCTATGAAAGCAAGTCTGCTTTGGTCAAGATGGTCACTCAGGGTTTCTTGTGTCATGAAGGCAACTTCTGCTTCCAGTCAAGATGGAGTAACAGAGACCTGATTTACCCCTGTCTTAGTCTGTTTGTGCTACTACAACAAAATATCTGAGACTGGGTAATTTACAAAGAGCAGGAATTTATTTCTTATGGTTTTGAAGGCTTGGAAGTCCAAGATCAAGTCACTGACATCTGGTGTCTGATGAGGGCCTTCTTGCTGCATCCTCACATGGCAGAAGTGCAGAAGAGCAATTGAACAACCTTGCCGAATACTACATGAAGGCTCTTTAAAAAGGGCCCAGTTCCATTAACAAGAGAGCAGCTGTCATAGTCTAATCACCTTATAAAGACTCTGCCTCTATCATATTGGCGAAACTTGGACTGCGGAGGGGACACACTCAAAACATAACACCCTCCCACATTAAACAAAAAACTGAACCAAATATAGGAAAAAATGACATTCAAGACAATGACGCTGGGCAACTAAGGGCTGCGATCCCTGAGAGATGAGAAACAAATGAGAATTTTTTGTTTGTTTTCTGTGGGAACATTGATCTGAAAAACTTAGCTCACCATTACAGAGAAATACAAAGCTAGCCACAACCACCCCAACTTTTTGAGAAGAAAATGGAACCTACGTAAACCCACAAGAGCCTAAGAAAAACATTAAAAGGTGAAAAAAGAACTTCACTCTCCTGGAGGCCACATGGCGGGCCATTCAGAATATATAGTATGGCACTGTGGAGAGCAGAGGACACAAAACCAACAGTGTCACAAAGGTGGGCCCAGGAGGGTATGTATGAAATGATGACAAAGAAAGTGAGAGGCTCCTGTGAATTTCTGAGTGCAAGAGAATTTTAAGTAACGAAAATTTTATGTAAGAGCTACTATGTACTAGCATTCCATTAAATGTTTGGGACAATCAAGATTAAATCTTTTTTAAAAAAAGAGGGATCACATCCAGCTGCACTCCTGCCCCCAAATTCCCAGGTGGCTGAGGCCTTATGCAATGCCCCAACATGTGCCTTTGGGTCATGCAGGCCCAGAACTGATTTGCTTGGAAAAATGTCATCACTATCTTGTCTTCCTCATTCAATTCTTCTGACCTCGTGCTAAGGATGGCAACAGAAATCCCAACCGTGCCCACATCTATACCTTTGTTTTGGGAGATTTGTGTTAATTCAGTTATCACTGTACTATGAACTCTGTCTCAGAGATCACTAGTCTTTAAAGATTCCTTGTACAAAGGACATTATTTATTGTTGTGCTTGAGATCTCTGTAAATTTGGTTGTCAGCTATATAGTGTTTTGAGGTTCTTTAACATAAGAAATGTATAATGCTCTAATTTATCATCACACTTACTGATAGCCAAGTAGATGCTATGTTGTCATGTTGATATATTCAAAACATTCAGAGTCATGCAGACCTTTACACTACTCTTCAAAATAGCTATCAGAGCTTCTTGTATTTGCCACTGCTTTCACAGTGATACATAGATAGCAGTGGATATTGAGGTTCAAAGAAGGACAGTTAGAGTGCCCTGAGACATACTTTATGTTTTTATTAACACCTTAACTCACCCGTCTCACATTTATTTCAGGTCCCATACTATATTATTGTGAATATTATTTCTATGGCTCAATATATTATATTCACGCACAGACACACACACAGAGGGTTGGTGCATATATTTCCATTGTCCTCCTGAAGAGCCTCAGTTTAATGCATATTATTTCACACTTAAAACATTTAACTTCACTAAATTGAAAACAGAAGAAGCAGGGGAGGGAACAGAAGGTGACAAATGAAGAGGAGGAGGGAGAGTGGGAAGGCAATGTGTAGCAGGAGGAGGCGAGGCATATGGGAAAGCAGGGATATGTCAAGTTCATGGAAAATAGCAAGCCAATGTCTGATTGACGACATGCCTTTGTTGTGTTTCTCATGGTGCTTCAACTTGAGGGATGCTGTTAAGTGAGAAAGGCAACTGTCTCTCAGTAGCAAAGAGACCTATATCTACCTACAGTAGCCATTGAAATAAAATTACTGACTTGTAAGTTCCTCCAGAAGACTGGAGTACCATGCTGACTTTTTTAAATGTTATCCTTTCTATTCACATTTGGGAGAAAATTCCGTCTTTTCTGTCCCAGGTTCTCTGAAGGTCAGATTCATTCACCTGTAGTTTCTAGAAGCTTCTTGGTTGTAATCACTGTGGGTAAGTACAAAATTCTCATACTCAACTGATAGTAAAACAGTCCAGAGAGCAAATAGCCAGATCTCACCCAGTGCTCACATTTTTAGCACTCTTAGTGGACTTGATGCCTTTTGAATGCCAGACCATATAGTTGCGTGCAATGGACAGAGGGCTTTGAAATGACACAGACCTGAATTGTAGTTCTGGTTTTGAAATAATGTGATCTTGGGGAAATTACTTAATTTTTGCATGTCTTCATATCCTCTACCAGATTATTGTTAAGGACCAACTGAAGAAAGGATGTACTGTCATTAAACCTGGCATAGCAAGTCCTGTAAATGGACGTTACTTATTTCTTTATATCTACCTTTGCTGACCACCTTGTGGAATCTCAACCTGGACATTAACTAAATTTCTAAGATTCTGACTTGTCTAGACTATTTGAAGACTTAGGCAGACTCTGCTAGGCATCATAACTGGTGGTAGTGATACCTTAGGCAGGAGGCTGTCTCAGTGGAAGTGGTGGCGTCAATGACATGATAAATTTCAGAAGTAGCTCTCACAGGGAGCTATCACAAGGAAGGGAGAAAGTGAAAGGGAAAATATTTAAAAAAAAAAAAAACTGTGTTGCTAGAAATGAGCAGGCATTATCTATAGGCTAAAAGTAGTTGGAGAAAATTCTGAATCCACTCAGGATATGTAGTGTCACGACAGACAAAATATTGTTCTGTGCTATTTATTATAGACCTGGTTTTACCATTAGGTTAAAGAAATCTAGGAGACTCTTCCTGCATACAAAATAATTGACCCTGGTCAATTTTGCCCATCTGCTGCTTTACCCCAACATGACTGCATATGGACTACTAATGACCTAACATCATAAAAGTCTGAAAGAAAACCAAAAGATTTCCAAATTTCCTGTTGGTTTCCTATTCCAGAAAACATGCCATAACCTTGATCAGAAAATATTTTCTAAACATGTGGATGCTCTGTTATTGTGTGACTGGGGTGCTTAGGAATTACTAAAGTTTTGGAGTAAGAAATTCCTATTGTGGTCCTAGGATGACACTTCTGAATTCTCTTTGAAAAGTGAAGTCATAGCTGGGCGTGGTGGCTCATGTCCGTAATCCCAGCACTTTGGGAAGCTGAGGCAGGTGGACACCTGAGGTCAGAAGTCCAAGACCAGCCTGGCCAACGTGGTGAAATCCCGTCTCTACCAAAAATACAAAAATTAGCTGGGCGTGGTGGCAGATGCCTGTAATCCCAGCTACTCGGGAGGCTAAGGCAGGAGAATCACTTGAACCCAAGAGGCGGAGGTGGCCATGAGCTGAGATCATGCCATTGCACTCCAGCCTGGGTGACAAAAGTGAAACTCCATCTCAAAAAACGAAACAAAACAAAACAAAGAAAAGTGAAGTCATAGGAAAGCAGGCCTTGAATGATGGACAAGATTTGAGTGAGGAGAGAAAAATGGGCTGGGCATTCTGAGGAGAGAAATGACCAACTCATGCCAGTGGGGATGACTATGACCTGCTCAAGGTTTAAAGACCAGGCAGTGAAATTTCAGCTGGAAATGAAGGAGTCAAAAGGAATCTCTGTGAGATTTCAGTGCTAACAAATTTTTTTAGCCTCATATTCTTCATGCAATTAAGCAATATGTGTTTTTGAATGCTGAACAGCTTACTTTATATTTGCATCCCCCAAAACAAACAGTAAGTATTGAGATTATTTTCCATCAATCCTCCCTCATGTGAAAAGTATAAAGACCTTAGATGCTATTATGGACTCTGTAATCTCTTATCTGTTCTCTGTTAATAACAGAATTTGTGAATTACTGAGAATCCTTTTTGAGACTGTGTATCAGAATGCACTGGTTGGAAAAAAGGGATTTGACAGGTTTCTGCTTTCATCTAACAATTATTTATTTATTTTTGTACTTGACACTACTTTGAAGGCATTGATGAACAGCCAAAACAGCACCTTGCAAGGATGGTGAGATATCAATTACTTTTAATTACTCCCCAGCTCTCTCCCTTAATTACCTACTATGTTAGCTGGAATTTATTGCAGAGTAATAATCGTGATGTTTTACATTTACATAGTCCCTTTCTCCAAAGCATTTTACAGGTGTTACCTCACTATGATTATGAAAATTAAAAATGTTGAAAATACTGCCATGAATAAGGAAAGTATAAAGTGGCTATGTTCACATATTTCAGATGGAACATTTTCTAAAGAGAGTTCACAGTAACAGCCAAATCTGAGGAAGCCTTATAATAACCTTTCCCCGTCTACATTTCACATGTTTTATTATATGTGGTTCCCATGTTTGCTTACTGATTAAAAATATTTTCTCAAATATAAAATGAAAATATCACAACACATTAAATAAGAATCCCACCAGGAGTGCAATATGTTTCCCACTCTAACATTTAAGTAATGGGCCTTACCTTTTTTTTAAGTAAGAAACTCTTGCATAGTAGCAAAATATTTTGAAAATGCCAAAGAGGCAGTAATTACATTTTTAAGTCCATTGATTGGAAAATAAATAATTAGAAAATTGAGTATGAATTATGCTAGAATATTTATAATTTCACCCATTATCCTAAAAAATACTATCAGATAAGTGAGGGTAGGCTCTCATCAACCTCATTCTATAAATACAAGACTATTATACACTCAGTCTACATTCAACATGCTTATATCCATATTGCTTCAGACCTTGTAACCCTATTGCTTCTTAGAGGCCTGTTTCCCAATATTAGAAAAAACTGGTCTAAGTTTTAAAGCCAGTGTTTTCAGGAATCATTGTTCATATACAAAATAATTATGTTGAACTCAAAAAGAGGAATTGAAGAACATCATTCAGCATTCAAGAGTTCCTCAGTGGTTGGCGAGCTACCCTTCAGGGTTAAAACTACTTATACATTGAAACAATGAAATTTACATGCTTGAGAGGTTTTCTTTCCCCTTATCTTGTCTGTTGGAATTAATAAGTTAGAAGCATTCAGCTCAGAATAGAGGCTTGATTGCATGTCTTCTGCTAAGGATCTGAGACGTGAGGAGACTGCAGTTTGAGACTCTTACAGAGTAAGCACCTTTTGGATCTGAAACTGCCTTGCATTGTTTCCCTCTTTATTTCTAATTGTTTGTATTTAAATACATCCTATTGTTTACAAAGATACTGAAAGTTATAAGGTTTTGATGTCCAGGCTAAAGATGGTAATGAAATCTAAGTACTTGGTTTCTAATTTTTGTTATTTGAGTAGTAAATTATGGCACAGAAAATAAAAAAGCATTAGGATTATCTTCTTTAGAATTTTGTTTAGTGGTCTTCACTTTCTAGTTGTTATAGATAATCCCAGAAAACAAGCCAAGTTTGGAAAAAGGCAATGGAATTTTGATTATGAGGCATTTATTCTTAATTCTAGTTTAGCTTTTACCTTATATTGCTTTGAAATGCAATTAGAATTACCATAGACAACAAAAATAAATTTGTGTGGCATCTTCCTTTTAAGGAAATTTATAGGTAAAAAGCAATATTTTGTTTATTGGGTAGAATATTGAGAAGGAAATCCTAAATCAGTGATTGCCTCTGTATCAGTTACTTGATTGTATGAATTATCTCTTATGACTTCCCCACTTACAGAATGAGGTTAATTATAGCTACCCTCACTTATCTCATAGGATATTTTAGGAGAATAGATGGAATAATAAATATGCCAGTTTATCTAAAGTGAAGTATTTAAAATACAAATTATTTTAGCATAGGAATATACTAAATTTACTCTATATTACATAGTACTAAAATGTATAGGAATGTACTATGGGAGAGGAAATTATTTAAAACTGAACATTTACTGTAAAAGAAAAATCCTCAGAATTGGATAGAAAGAGAGTAAGTAGATAGGGGTGGAGGGAGAAATAGGAAGGATAAGATGATTCCAAGAAGAAAAAGAGTTTAAAATCTCTGCGTTGTTGTTTAATTGGAGAGAACTCTGATATTGGGTTTGGGCTTTCAGGATGACAGGAAATAGCAGATAGAGAGGCAACCAGATATCCGTGTGGGCTGTGGAATTCTGAAGGGAGCAGAGCAGACAGTACTGGCATTTAAAGTGAACATCTCTAAAATTGAAGCTATTGGGTGCCCTATAAATTAGCTTCTGCTCAGTTGCTTCTCCTGTCTTTCAGTGAGATGATTCTTCTATTCTTAAGGCCGGATGTGAAAGTTACAGTTATTCTCTTTTCTTCTTCCTTCACATCTAACAAGTCTTCCTATTTTATCAACATTTTTTCCCCACAATGTTGCTTCCAACTCTCTTGCCTTTTAGATAGCGAAAGTAGACAGACAAATTCCAGGCAGATAAAGGTGATTCCCCAGTAGGGCTCAACCTTCAACCTGTGGAATGAACTGCCAGTTCCAGATAGAGCCTACAACTGGAGTGAGAACTATGCCCGTCTTACCCACTTTCTCTCAGTTGGTTCCTTCTGGATGATGTTTTTTAACCATCAAATGGTGCTTTTTTGAAGACCACCCATGGACCAATCAGCACATAATCCCCCATTCTAAGCCCATAAAAACCCCAGACTCAGACTCACAGATGGCTACCCACCTTGGGTCCCCTCTCATTGTCAAGAGCTTTTCTGTTGATCAATAAAATTCTACTCTGCCTTGCTTACTCTCCAGTGTCTGCAAACCTCATTCCTCTTGGTTTCAGGACCAAAACCCGGAACCTGCCAAACGGTGGGAGTAAAAAGAGCTATAACACTCTCTCTCACTGAACTATAGGAGTGAAAAAAGCCACTGGGTGCTGCTCCTTTCTGCCTGATGAACAAAAGGGCGTGTAGCAGTCTTTCCCACTTGCTGAACTACGGGAGTGGAAAAGCTGCTGGACACCACTCCCTTCCACTCACCAAACTATGGGAATAAAAAAGCAGTGACATTTTCATCCTCAATGCCACCACTATGACCTAGTGCTCCTCATCTTCTAACAGGTATCCAGGGCTCTGTTTTTTTCCTCCTTCTGATATAGACAGCATACAACAGATTAATCACTCCCCTTAAAGAATTAATTTCATGAGTTCAGCTTCTCCTCAGAAATCTTTAACGAATCCTCAGTTGCTACCAAATGATCCTTTAGTCTACTTTGCTTGAAATTGCTAAAATCTTGTCTGAAGCTACTTTTTCAAATTCACCATGTCTTAACATGTGTACTGTACTCTAATCAGATTGACTTCACACAATCTCCCTTATATTCTGTGCTTAATCTTTACTCAGAGGCTTTATTCCAGCTATTGTCTCCATCTGGAATTTTCTCAACTCTCTACATTATCTCCAATGCAGTCAGTCCTTCAAGTTTCTCCTTAAATTCTGACACTGGTGTGCTGGATCCTGAATCGAGTATCCCCATCTTTCCCCAACTCTATATTCAGTGACATCTCATTAGTACCTTGAAATCAGTCATGGTGGGAATATTTGCACAATAGCAATTGGCAAACAATAAAAAAATCAGTCCTTCCTCCCTGACCATAACCAGTTTTTCAATGAGCACACCACTGCTATTCCCTCTAAATCTTCTTTGACAGTTCACACAAACTTACTTTTTATATCATGCATTTGTGTACTTCTTTGTGTACCAAAATAAATATTTTTAAAAAACATTGTCTAACCTGTTGTTTGACTTTACAACCTGATTGTCTTCTGAAGTTCACTGGCCAAGTCCTGTATTTTCTTGTTACCCTTCTCAACCTCAAGAAAAATGCTTACTGAATGAAAACTGAGGTGTTCAGTATACAACTCTTTTGATTTTCTGGCTTTCAAGATTATTTGAAAATTCAGAAATGATGTCAATATTTTTTCTCTTTCTATGCATCCACTGCCTAGTGTAATGTCTCACTGATCCTGTGTACCCAAAACATTTTATTTGAATCATTTCTGTATGCTTGTGGTGGGTGGTAAATAATACTAAGTTTTTTTACATGTCAGTAAAGAGCCATACTAAGGCTCTTTGGTTTTAACTTACATTTTCCTCCAAATATAAACCAAATTGAATTTACTCTTCTACTCTAAGGTCAGATGTGAGAGTTAATAATCTTAGAATTTTAACACAATATCTTTGATGTTGATTAGAATCTGTGTCCATACATATAATTGGAATGCCAAGATGTGAGTAAAGGTTCCAACTAGCTAATATGTGTTGGGTGTTTACTATGTGCCAAACACTAAACTTTTAAAATATATTTTCTCATTTAATCCTAATACCAACTTTCTGAAGTGGTTACCCTTAATGCAGTCATTTTACAAATGAAGAAATTGGCTCTGGCACAGTTACATGTCTATACCCAATGGCACCATAGAGTGACTCCAAACCATTTTGATTCTAGAACAGTCATCTTAATGACTTTACACCTTAATTCCACATACAAGCAGCACTCTAATGTTAGGACTTTACATTTTTAATGTTACATTTTTAATGTTTGCCTATGCCACGTCAGGAAAACTAATAATTAGATTGAATTTTTCCAGCCAGGCTCTTAATGCTTGTTTTAATGAGTGAAGTTTCATTTTCCGGCCATTCTATCATTTTATTTTAAAGAGAGAAAATGCTGTTGATTAAGACATCATTTATGAGTTAGTAAAAGTGACTCTTTAGTGAGGGCTTACTTTGTGCCTAATGCTATTCCAGATAGTCTGGAAATTAAAAGGGGGTGGAGAGAAAGATTCTCTTTCTTTCTTCAAAGTCCTGTAAAATAGGACAAATGGCAGTGAACACATATGGGACAAAGAGAAAACGATTAGATGATAATTTCTATGATACTAACTGAAAGAATTTAAAATTTAGGAAATGTCAGGAAAGGTTGAAAATTGGTACAATTTTAAGGAAGAAGTGGGAGTGGAAGATTGAAGGTTGATTTTTGAATAGGGACAAATGAGAGGTATAGTAAGGAGGAAAAACAAGTAAATGTACTGAGGCAGAAAATGAACATGATATATTGGAGATGATCATTTCAGAGGGTCTGAAATCTCTGAATATTGGGTTTTGATCCCATCGACTCTTAATATCATTGGTACAAAGCATAGAACTTCAAGGTCATGACTCAGTTTATCCAGAACAAACAGCTGCCTTGCTGACAAGGAAAGTCAAATTACATGCAGTGTTCACATTTTTATTTTGTTACACCGGAGGCACCCAGCTACTCATAACATCCATTTTCCTCTCCCTGCTCCTTGATCTTTCCATGGTGCCTGGCAACAACAGGAAGCACTGGAGCTTTCAGCTGGGAGACTGTGCTGCAGGCTTGAGAATGTTATTTTTGAACCTGTTCCTGTCCCTTTTTTTGCAAACTCAATTCATTACCTTGGAGTCTGTGATCTCACACCAGAGAGACAGTCATTGTCTCCACAATGTTTTTAGTCATTTTCCCGTGTGATTCAGCGGGCGCCTAACTGCCCTTCTGCTATCCTCACATTTGTCTTGTTTTGCCTCTTAGACAACTGTCCCAAGTTCATGCTCAGACTTGGTTAAAGGCAGTAAGCGCTTCTCTACCCAGCCTATGCAGTTTTTTCTCTGTTTCTGGCATATTATTGGATAAACAAATGTCCTAATCTAATTTACAGTGACAGGCTTTTATTACAGTGTTCCTTTCTTGGAGCCAAAATAGAAGCACATGCCCCAATCAAGAAAGGGTTGCTTTCTTGTCTAGAAACTTCCCAAAAGATTTGCTTATTCAGAGACCTCCTACTTTTTTTCCTCCTTGACCTTCTTGGCTGCCTGCAAGGTTTTTTCAGATTAGTGAGTTGTCTTTCTTATTAGCACTGTGAGAGACTGGAGGAATAATGCAGCAATAATTTGTCCTCCTTCCCCTCATTTACTAGCATCTCCCTTTCCTTTCTGGCGAATTTAATTCCTCCAGTAACCCGGCCATAGCCATGGCCAGCACTCTTTCCTACGTCTCTGCTTTCCTGTCTTCCATATTTCTCTTGGATAATAACTGCTTATCAGCCTCTGGTTGGATTTTCTCCCAAGTTTCCAATACTGAATTTGTCTGGATAATATATCTGAGTCAATATCTTCAAAACTTTTATCCTAAGAGATAAGTGTATTCATATTTTAACACACTCTCAAGATGCTTCATGATAGAGGTTTCCCCTGTTTGCCAGATGTAGCAGGTTCTTTTGTTCCGAGTGAGGCTTTCCAATCCTAGTTCATAGCAGCTAGATGTCGGGATCGATTTCCTTACGTGTGAAACCTGTGTCACCCCTACAAAGCTTATAGCAAACTTCGCAGTTGCTGCTTTACTCACTCTTGAATAATTCTTCCCTAGACAACCACTTCCAGCATCCTTGGGAAATTAATCACATGACCTTACATTTCTGTATGTCACAGAGACACATACAATGAGACATACAGAGGTGGGTAGAGAGGGGTGCATGGATAATTGATTTTTTTGTTCTCAGCAACAAAATTAGAAACTCTCTTGTGGACTCTTTCTGCATCTGTGCTGGGTAATTACACTCAGAGAATTCTTCTTCCTTGGGGGCGAGCTTAGCAGTGAGATTGTCTGGTGGAGGTTCATGCCGATTTTACCCTTTGTTGCCTTATTTCTTGGATTTCAAGTATAGTCAAAAGTGTGTGTAGTCTCTACCTTCATCATTTCTAAACCACAGGACAAATAAGCAGGGACAGAGAGATTTTTTTTCTTTTTCTTTCTTTCTTTTTTTTTTTTTTTTGAGATGGGAGTCTTACTAAGCCACTCAGGCCAGAGTGCAGGGGTCAACCTTGGCTCACTGCAACTACTGTCTCCCGGGTTCAAGCGGTTCTCCCATCTCAGGCTCCCAAGTAGCTGGGATTACAGGCACCCACTATCATGCCCGGCTAATTTTTGTATTTTAGTAGCGATAGGATTTCATCATGTTGGCCAGGCTGGTCTGGAACTCCTAACCTCAGTTTACCTACCCACCTCGCCTTCCCAAAGTACTAGGTTTACAGGCGTGAGCCACTGCGCCCGGCCACAGAGAGATCTTTTGACGACTATAAGAATACATTTGTGTGGGTAAGGTATAGTTAGAGTTACTGGTTATAAAAGATAACTTGGAAAAATTAAGGAAATAAAAAAGATGTGTTAGTGTTTAAAAATGTACCTGGGCTGTGTGTTAATCAGGTCTTGTAAGACACGCATGACATGACTGTCTGAAAGAAGAAGTTGTTATACTCACAGATCCCCAGAAACAGGAGGTACAGCACGCCATGCAGAGCCACATGTGGAAACAACAGGGTCAATCAGGAGGCAAAGGGAATGAGAGAAAGCCTGTGCAAGAGCCTATTACGTGCTTTTTGTGGGAGGGAATGGGGTGGCAGGGTAAGCAGATTTAGAATTGGCTAGTTTGATTACTTTTGGTAGGTTCTGGGAAATAGGGGCCGTGCCCTTGTCTGGTACCTGGCCCTAGGGTAGGTAGCTAGTAGCCCAGAGTGTAAGAGCTAGATAAAGGAGGAAGTCGTGAGGTATGTGCTTTGGATTGATTGGTTTTTGTATGAAACACATAGTCCCAGGTGAGTCATTCTATCCTTAGGAATTAGTGAACCCTGGGAAAAGCTGTCTCTTCTAGTGTCAGCAAGGCCCCAAGATTTGGAAACATCAGAATAAGAAGATATGCTTAATGCAGCTGATAAAAGTTTTAAAAGTGGCGCTTGGGAAAACAGCACCAACGAAACACAATGCAATTTGTAGCACTTACTGAATTCCATAAGTGCTCTAGCAAAGTTATGCACATATATACCAGGATACATTGCAAGAATATTCTGAGCAGAATTGAATCTGATATCCAAAAACTGGGAAGAAACCATGTATCTGTCAACGTTAGAGTAATAAACACATTTTGTACATTTATATGATGAAATTGTACACAGCGTGTAAACAAGTGAGCAAATTACAACTCTATGCAACTACATGGATAAAACATGCAAGTATAATATTGAAAAAAGAAAGCAAAGTACAAAATAATACACTGTAATCAAAATGGACAAAAGTAAACTATATTTTTAGGGATGATCATATCAGTGATGATGGTATGAAAAAAAGAGATATTATAATAAAAGTTATGGCGCTGGTTATTTCTTGTTGAGAGAGAAAGGTATGTTCAAGAAGAGACTCATATGGACATCTACAGGGCCAGTAGTGTTCTGTGTCTTGACCTGGGTGGTAGATACATAGCCATTTGCTTTATAAATATAAAACACCGAACTCTTTATTTGTGTTTCATGTACGTTTTGTGAATGCTGTATTTCATAATGAGTGGTTAAAATTACTTCAGACAGGATTTCTAAATCTTTTTTTCTTTGGATGTTATAACTCAGTGTATCTGTTCACCGTGAAGAATGTAAACAGAGAAAAAGGGGAACTTTATGTTCCAGGTTAATGAATTCTTTAGAATCATTAACCACCAGGTTTTTAATGCTTTGTTGAATGAGATTCCTTAAAAAATGGTATGCTTATAAACAAGCCAGACTACTAAAGTGGAAAGTACAGTTGGTTTTGACACTGATTCTTATGTGTTTTCAATAATGTTTCACTTTTAAGAGTCAGTGTATTAATGCATACACAGGGAATACATCTCTTTGAAGTGCTTTATAGAAGGTGATGGGGTGATATTACCTATTCTCAAGAATACACCAACAAGATTATCCCATAACTGCCCTTTGTTTTCATACTGTTTGAGGAAAAAAGGATCCATTAATAAAGTAGGTACCGGAATTACTGATGCTATCTCCATGTGTTATGCTGTTGAAAGAACACAAAATATATGGTCATTTGATTAAATGCATGTAGTGGTCAAGAAAAAAATGGGTTTTCTATTCCCTTATGTTCATCCCTATGTATTAAATATTTATATTTTTTTGATCTGCTAATGTATGTATCTCTAATGCACCCTCCTTGCTGATCTCAGCATTCCTTTCTATTTATTAAAAGAAAATACAGGAAATGTACGCTTCTCAATCTTAAAATTTTTTAAAGGAAAAAATTTTCCCTGATTTGTCAATAAGACTTAAAAGAGAACAATAAAAGTTATAATTATGAAGCTGATTTAGCTGCGCTGTATGCTGAATGGCTGAAACAATACAGCTTTCCTTATGTTTTTAACAATTCGAAATCCTCTCTTTTTGTAGTTTGTTAAAATTATATGACAGAGTCACAGATCAGTTATGGAAGGCTCTCTGGGGACAAGACAATGAATGGCGAGTCAAAGGAAGGGACTGACAAGGCTACAGAATTAACAGTTGGATTCAACCTGGAGAAACCAGGATTCAAATACAAGGCCAAACTTCTTTTCTCAATGCAATCACAACTTTCCCCTTCCAAGCCAATGCCATCAATACTTGAGGATATTTTTCTAGAACACCTACTTCTTTTTTTCCTCAGGTCGCAAATGTGTCTTCTTACACTTGTCCACTAAAGTTGAATTTGCAACTCTCTAATTTCAGTCTTAATCCCTTTCTCTGGATAGGGTGTGTAGAAGAAATAGAGAAGAATAAGAGTTTTGGAGGCCTGAGAAATGATTTTTCATTAGCATAAATATAAGTAACTGGGACAACAGAGGACTCAGCAGCAGATGGCTGATAAGATCCTATCTTGTTCAATATATTCAAAAACAGAATTAATTTTTAATACCACATATTAGCAATCTTCTAATACTTAAGTAATCTCTTTGCAATTCTTTCCAGTAAGCACAGATGCTGCTGATGGAATAAATGGAAATAAGTCAGCCTGATCTAATAGAAAGTGTTTTTTCACCTTTTCCTGGGATAGGCATTTTGGTCTGAATTTTACTGGCATGTACTCATAAGACACTCAATAACTGTTAGCTCTATTAGGATATGGCTGAGTGAATGGATCATGGTATAGTGGGAGAAAGTGCTGGACTGGGAGTCAGAGAACTTGAAATCTGGTTCTTGGCGTGAGTATAAATAAATCATTGACTGTCTTAGTTTCAGTTTATTCATTTGCGTAATAAATAAAGGAATCTGATGATTTCTGAGATGTTTTTGGCTAGCTCTGTGTTTCTCGGACTCTGTGAATGGTGAGTACCACTTATTATCTTCAACTCTTCAGAGTGAAAAGATAGAGTCTTGCTCTGTTGCCCAGGCTGGAGTGCAATGGCGTGATCTCGGTTCACTGCAACCACCGCCTCCCAGGTTCAAGCGATTCTCCTGCCTCAGCCTCCTGAGTAGCTGGGATTACAGGCGCCCACTACCAGGCCCAGCTATTTTTAGTAAAGCTATTTTTAGTAAAGCCGGGGTTTCACCATGTTGGCCAGGCTGGTCTTGAACTCCTGACCTCAGATGATCTACCCACCTCGGCCTTCCAAAGTGCTGGGATTACAGGTGTGAGCCACCGCGCCCAGATGAAATAACTGTATTTTAATTTAATGATTGAAATAGAGTATATTCTTCGACATCCAAAAGCCAGTTACCTGACATTTTTCTCCTACAAAATAATAACAGGTACAATTTATGGAGCCATTAGTATGTTTCAGGTGCTATATCGAGTACTCTACAAAGATGCGCTTATTTAATCCTTAATTAATTATTATTGTCATAATGATTTTATAGATGATAGAACTTAGGCTTTAAGAGTTTGAGTCACTTGACCAAGGCCCAGAACTTGCTTGTGATTGGTAAGACATGACTTCAAGTCTTTTCTATATTACTCCAGAAGCCATGCTCTTAACTACTGAATCTGAGTGCAATCTGATATAACACAGGATTATCAGGAGAAAATCACTGGATCAAGACAGGAGGGTCTAAAGTGGCTGCAACCTTTAAAACACTGTTTTATTTCAAAGGTAATATATGTCATATTCTTTTTGTGCACAATTACAACAATACATGGTAAAACATGATATTTCTTCTTTCCCTCTGCCTCCACTCCCACTCCCCTTCCCAAAAGTAGAATCACCATCCATAGTGTATAGGTTGGTGTTGGTGTTAGTGACTGAAAGAAAACACAAGGGGCCCTCTGAGGTGACAGCGATGTTCTGATTTTTGACCTGAGTGCTGATTATCCAGATGTGTTCATTTTGTGAAAATATATCAGGCTATTCAATCCTGGTTTGTACACTTTTCTGTATGTACCTATTTTTTAAAAAGCTTATCAAAGAAAATGAATACCATGATACACAAGCATATTATACTGTTAGTCATCCCAACTTTCCCAATGGAAAAAGTTATGTAAAAATTAGGTTGCACAACCACTTTCTTTCTTTATTCTTTGAGGATTGCCAATACCACATTGTAATTTCTAGAACCCACTTGAGTTATTTATTGGAAGTCTTCTACATATTTGGCAAGCTCTATACACTGTATTTCTCCACATGAGGCTGCCCATGGTTTCAGATGAATACCTAACTCAAATTATGCTTAATGTTTAATTTCAATTGAACCAAACGTCACATTTTCACAATGGGTCTTGTCAAAGGGAAATACCTCTCCCCCATTCATCTGGCTTCTGTGAAAAAGGATTTCATCTAAAGAAGCCCTATTCTTCTCCATGAAACTCTTGGTGGCAAATTTTGGTATATGTAGTCTACCTTCTACTCACATGTCTCTTAGGAGGATGACATACCTGCCAAGAGCACCTCCTCACAGTTTCTCTTGGCCATGGAGATAGTCATTATGTTTGCTCTCCAACATCACGTTATCTGGGCACATGAAAGGCTAAATTTACTGGTGGGACAATTTTGTTCGTTCTGGCCACTGGACTGGGATTGAAAGTGATGTGATTCGCTTCTGGAGGAGAAGCATGTGATCGCCAGAAAGACAGACCTTCCAAAACCCCGTTTATCGTTCTGCAATGGTAACCAGCCAGGTTTGAGATATGCTCCTGACTGGCTCCTAGAGAGAAGGGGATGTAGAGGAGAATCCCAGGTGACTTATGATGGACATGTTATATGAGTAAAGAGTAAATCTTTGTGGCGTGAAGGCACTGAAATGTTGAGATCCTGCAGCACTGCAGCTGACTGCTGACAGAATGCAATGAGTTAAACTTAGCAGCTGAGGCTATGTCCACGGTCAGGAGGAGAGCTGTTCAGTGCTGCCTGGACCTAGGTGGATAAATCTAATTCGGGAGTTTAGCCTTCAAAAATTCCCTTTATTTAAAAGCGATATTCTCTAGTATAATCTTTACATGTGACATAGGTACAGATTTTTATTTATTATTATTATTATTATTATTATTATTATTATTATTTTAGGTCTCATTTACCTTGCTCTTTTGCCTAAACAGGCAGAACATGTGTAGGGAAGAGAAATATTATTTTCTGGACCTGCTCCCTTATAACTCCATCAGGTTACTGAAGGGGGTCAAATGGCCTTAGAAGGAACTGGAGAGGCAGATGGGGATGAGATCATGCATAACCCTATGGACAATATTAAAGACTTCGACTTTAATGTAAATCCATTAGGAAGTCATGGAGGGCTTTCAGGGAGATGTGTGATAAGATGTACATTTTTCAAGAAGCAGACTGATTAGTGTGTGGAGAATGCATTAGAGGGATATGAAAAGGTATATGGGAGAACAGTTAGGTGGACATGGCAGAAAGTCCTGACAGGATGATAGCTGAAGAAACAAAAAGAAATTTTGGGCTGAGTGTGGTGGCTCATGCCTGTAATCCTACTTTGGGAGGCTGAGGTGGGAGGATGAAGCCCAGGAGTTTGAGACCAGCCTGGGCAACATGGTGAAACCTCATCTCTACAAAAAATTAAAGAAAAAAACAGCCAGGCATGGTGGGGTGCACCTGTAGTCCCAGCTACATGGGAGGCTGTGGCAGGAGGATTGCTTTAGTCTAGGAAGTCGAAGCTGCAATGAGCCATGATCGTGCCACTGCATTCATGGGTGACAGAGTAAGACTCTCTCTCAAAACAAACAAACAAATAAACCAGAAAGAAAGAAATTCTGGGATGGTTAAACTGATGAAATATATGTGTCCTTCCTTCATAATCTACCTTGATCTGAGGATACATTTGAGAACATTTAGTGGAATTGATGCATGGCATAACCTTTAGGCAATGCTTCAGAAGCATTAGTCCATCTCTCTCTCATATATGCTTTTGATAAGGATTGTACAGAAGAGATTTTGGATTACACTTTTTGGTAACAGCTTTAAGTACACAAATTCTGTATGTGCTTCAACAATTAATTGATATCTCTTCTGACATTTAAACATTAATGAAGACCACATCACCCTTATTCTTCCAAGAATGTCCACAGCCCATTCTATGTCACCTGTTCAGAGCACTGCTGTTTTACAAAGTACCCTAACCACAGCCTTTCCTGTTTTAGGAGGAACTCTGCCACACACATTCTTCTGTCACAAGAAGCCTATGACCATGGAAAAAGAAAAAAAGAAAAAAATTCCCCAAACAGTTCTTAGAACCAGAGATCCCTAATCACAGATAAAGTCAGTTTTCCTAAAGGATTCCTGACTGCTTGCTCAGGCCGGGAACAGGTGTATAAAATATTAAAAGGTACCAAATGGCTTGGGGAGGTGATGCTGCATGGACCTCTGATCTCTATTTGCAACATACAAGTCAGCAAGAAAAGGAGAATCTTCTTTTCCACATAGCACACACATCCGAGGTGAAGGTCACGTGATCTCTCGCGGATGTGTGCCTGATGAGATTCTGTGCACAAGGCCAAGGTTTTCCTAGGAAGACAATTTGGTCTTAATCCAACACTTACATGGGCAATTGATGTACAAAAGTTATACATCACAGAACACAGGTGTGGTGATTTCAGCCTGGAAAGATTTCAAAGGATAGTTAATAGATCTTCCATTGAGGCAATTAAAATAATTCTCAGTGAGATATTTCTTAAACATCTACTTTTGAGCTATGTAAATTCCTGGAGACGTTTGATATTACCTAGATACAGAATGCATACCAGAGGACTAAATTTTATTTTTTATATAGGAAGGCTTAGAAATAATCCCATTAGATGTTGGAGAGTCTGTATCCACAAAAGGTGAATTTTGTTTGGTGGTAGCTATTTAAAAAACTAATAATGTTCGGGCCCGGTGGCTCACATCTCTAATCCCAGCACTTCAAGGGGCCGAGGCGGGTGGATCATGAGGTCAGGAGTTCAAGACCAGCCTGGCCAAAGTGGTGAAACCCTGTCTCTACTAAAAATATAAAAATTAGCCGCACGTGGTGGCAGGTGCCTGTAATCCCAGCTACTCGGGAGGCTGAGGCAGAGAATTGCTTGAACCTGGGAGGTGGAGGTTGCAGTGAGCCGAGATGGCACCACTGCACTCCAGCCTGGGCGACTGAGTGAGACACCATCTCAAAAAAAAAAAAAAAAAGCTAATAACAGAGTGGAAACCATTGTATGTTGAAGCTGCTCTTATTATAAAAATAGGGAAGATAAAAAAATAGGATTATCTATATAATGAGTTTCTTCTTTAAGGCAAGCATATGGCTCATTCAAAACTGTTACTGAGTTGTTAAGTTTCACATTAAAAAAGGGGATCATGAAGTCATCTCTACTTTGCCTCCTCAAATTATCTGAGTGTCCAATAGATGGCGCCCTGATCTTGATGCTGATGGAGGTTTAATGCTGCAGAGTGTAAACCATAGATCTTTATTGAGTTAAAGGAAATTCACTCATGACTCGTTCATTTAATTATTTCACAAGGTCGTTTGAGTGCCCGCTATGTGTTAGGACTGTATTGTGTTTCTTTTCACGGGGTCAGAGATTACTGTAAGGCCAATAAAAGCTTCAATGTACTTCTTCACAAAACAGTGCTATATCAGTTTATATTGCTATACAACAAATCTCTTCAAAGCTCAATGGCTTACAATAACAGTAAGCTATTATTTCTTACCATTTGGTAGGTTGTCCAGGTGGCTTCTCTTCTGATTTCATTCTCATCTGGATTCATTCACTCACGTAGCAACATTCAGCTGGAGGGTCTACTGGACTAGAAGGTCGGAGATGGCCTAACTTACACATCTGGCGGTTGGTGTTCACTGTCCTCTGGGGCGCCTAGGTTTGCCTCCACATAGGCTAGACCACTTTCTCACATGGCTGTCTCCAAGCAGTGCTCCAAGTAGGAGAAGCCAGAGTTGTATGTAAAGCCTATTGCAACCTTCTTAGTTTTGTAAGTTACATTATGTCACTTCTGTCACCGTCTATCAGTCAAAACGAGTCCGAGACTGGCCCAGATTCAACAGATAGGGAAACAGATGTCAACTTTGAATGGGAAAAGTGATCCATCACATTGCAGAAAGGCACACACACTATGATGGGAAGACCATGTGGTCATATCTTTCAACTGATAAAAAACAAGTCGAGAAGTGAACAATAGTGGAATAGCTCTGCCTAGATTCTTTTTTTTTTTTTTTTATACTTCAAGTTCTAGGGTACATGTATACAACGTGCAGGTTTGTTACATACGTATACATGTGCCATGTTGATTTGCTGCACCCATCAACTCATCATTTACATTAGGTATTTCTCCTAATGCTGTCCCTTCCCCAGCACCCCCCCCAACCCCCCAACAGTCTCCAGTGTGTGATGTTCCCAGCCCTGTGTCCAAGTGTTCTCATTGTTCAATTCCTATCTATGAGTGAGAATATACGGTGTTTAGTTTTCCGTCCTTGTGATAGTTTGCTGAGAAAGATGGTTTCCAGCTTCATCCATGTCCCTGCGAAGGACATGA
>NW_012101765.1:3262914-3264455 GCF_000951045.1 Mandrillus leucophaeus
ATCTTCCTCCATCCCTTTATTTTGAGCCTATGTGTGTCTCTGCATGTGAGATGGGTCCCCTGAATACAGCAAACTGATGGCTCTTAACTCTTTATCCAGTTTGCTTGTCTGTGCCTTTTAATTGGGGCAGTTAGCCCATTTACATTTAAGGTTAACATTGTTATGTGTGAATTTGATCCTGTCATTATGAGGTTAGCTGGTTATTTTGCCCATTAATTGATGCAGTTTCTTCCTAGCATCTATGGTCTTTACAATTTGGCATGTTTTTGCAGTGACTGGTACTGGTTATTCCTTTCCATGTTTTAGGGCTTCCTTCAGGAGCTCTTGTAAGGAGGCCTGCCTAGATTCTGCAGTCTCCCTCCCTCCCTGCCAAGATTCTTGCAAGCTTTAAAGAAGCAAAGTAGTATGTGCTTAAGACAAAATGTCTATTAGGTTAATGAGGACATTGTTTTGGTGGAGAGTAGAGTTATATAGATTTGCATTATCTGTTACATATACTGAGGAGATCCCTTCATTATTTGCCTTTTCCAGTATTCCTAGATATTTAGTTTTCTTTAGCAGTTGATGAACTTTGTAAGAGTCTGTTAATTCCTAATCAGTATTTCCCCAGAGGGTAAGATAGAAGTAATGGAATGAGATGGAATGAAGTAGTTAGCTATACTGGCAAGGCAGTGTGATGTAGTTCCAGTATTTGATGGTATTATATGTGACTAGATAATTAACCTTTCCTATAACAGCATTCAATAAGTGCAAAAACATATTTTAGAAGTTCCAGGTATTTTTGGTAAATTGCTTCATTTACTAAGTCTCTACTGTGTATCAAGTCTTTTTCATATGCTATCTCTTAAACATTATAATAATCATGAAAAGTATCAGTTCCTATTTTACATATGAGAAAATGGAGGTCTGTGGAAGATGAATAAATTTTCCACAGCCAAATATTAAGTATATGACAGAATCTGAACTTCTAAGTCATATATCTACTCTCTGGTCAATGGAGCCCCGACTTTGTTGGAGACTGCCATGCATTCAGCCAAGACTACATTTCACAGAGTTCTTTGCGTGGGTAGTAGAAACTATCTGGCTGCTGAAATGTAGCTGAAGATTGTCACATAGGGATTCTGGGAAGGAGCCTTCAAAAGGGGACTGACTTGGCTGATAGGTATTGGATCTATTTCCTGAAACAAAGTATGATGACTGGAGCTCCAGCAACCCTGATGTAAGCACAAGTTCATAGCGGGACTATCAAGATGGTACAGCAGAGACCTGGAAGAGGCATAGGTCCTGGAAGAAGTATAACTGCTTTATCAGCTCTTATGTGAGAGGAAACTAACACTCTCATCTTGCTTAAGCCAGAGTTAACTTGTCTTGCATAGGCAGTCCTATAAGAACTGTTAAAGACGGGCGCAGTAGCTCACGCCTGTAATCCCAGCACTTTGGGAGGCGGAGGCGGGCGGATCATGAAGTCAGGAGATCAAGACCATCCTGGCCAACACGGTGAAATGCCGTCTCTACTAAAAATACAACAAATTAGCCGGGCG
>NW_012101765.1:3264505-3265912 GCF_000951045.1 Mandrillus leucophaeus
TATGCCACATTTTCTTAATCCAGTCTATCATTGATGGACATTTGGGTTGGTTCCAAGTCTTTGCTATTGTGAATAGTGCCACAATAAACATATGTGTGCATATGTCTTTATAGCAGCATGATTTACAATCCTTTGGGTATATACAGAGTAAAGGGGTAGCTGGGTCAAATGGTATTTCTAGATCTAGATCCTTGAGGAATCACCAAACTGTCTTCCACAATGGTTGAACTAATTTACACTCCCACCAACAGTATAAAAGTGTTCCTGTTTCTCCATATCCTCTCCAGCATCTGTTGTTTCCTGACTTTTTAATGATCAGCATTCTAACTGGCATGAGACGGTATCTCATTGTGGTTTTCATTTACATTTCTCTGATGACCAGTGATGATGAGCATTTTTTCATGTGTCTGTTGGATGGATAAATGTCTTCTTTTGAGAAGTGTCTTTTCATATTCTTTGCCCACTTTTTGATGTTTTTTTTTTCTTGTAAATTTGTTTAAGTTCTTTGTAAATTCTGGATATTAGTCCTTTGTCAGATGAGTAGATTGCAAAAATTTTCTCCCATTCTGTAGGTTGCCTGTTCACTCTGATGGTGGTTTCTTTTGCTGTGAAGAAGCTCTTTAGTTTAATTGATCCCATTTGTCAATTTTGGCTTTTGTTGCCTTTGCTTTTGGTGTTTTAGTCATGAAGTCCTTGCCCACACTTATGTCCTGAATGGTATCGCCTAGGTTTTCTTCTAGGGTTTTTATGGTTTTAGGTCTAACATTTAAGTCTTTAATCCATCTTGAATTAATTTTTGTATAAGGTGTAAGGAAGGGATCCAGTTTCAGCTTTCTGCATGTGGCTAGCCAGTTTTCCCAACACCATTTATTAAATAGGGAATCCTTTCCCCAGTTTGTTTTTTTCAGGTTTGTCGAAGATCAGATGGTTGTAGATGTGTGGTATTATTTTTTAGGCTTCTGTTCTGTTCCATTGGTTTATATATCTGTTTTGGTACCAGTATCATGCTGTTGTGGTTACTGTAGCCTTGTAGTATAGTTTGAAGTCAGGTGACGTGATGCCTCCAGCTTTGTTCTTTTTGCTTAGGATTGTCTGGCTATGTGGGCTCTTTTTTGTTTCCATATGAACTTTAAAGTAGTTTTTTCCAATTCTGTGAAGAAAGTCATTGGTAGCTTGAGGGGGATGGCATTGAATCTATAAATTACCTTGGGCAGTATGGCCATTTTCACGGTATTGATTCTTCCTATCCATGAGCATGGAATGTTCTTCCATTTGTTTGTGTCCTCTTTTATTTTGTTGAGCAGTGGTTTGTAGTTCTCCTTGAAGAGGTTCTTCACATCCCTTGTAAGTTTTATTCCTAGATATTTTATTCTCTTGTTAGCAGTTGTGAATGGGAGTTCACTCATG
>NW_012101765.1:3265962-3267140 GCF_000951045.1 Mandrillus leucophaeus
AATAAAATACCATTACAGGTCCAAGAATGTCTCTGTATAGCCTCTACCTCAGCAGAAAATGGGAATAATCTTGTTTGTCTGGAAATGTCTGACCTCCTTGATGATCAGCCCCAGCAAACTTGTACCTTCAAGGTTTACATCCTTCCCATTCTCTGCCTCTGAGAACAAGAGTCACTTGCCTTGCTTGAACTTGTGGCACTAAGACGCCTGTAATGCGCTGATCTTCAAATCCCACACCCTAAGTCAGTGAGTCTTCAAATTTCAGCTGCATAAGAACCATATGGGATGCTTGTGAATTTTTAAAAAATCATATTTTTAGGCCTATCATGGGGCTTCTGAATCAGTAGTTCTGTGGCAGGGCCCAGGAATTGCATTTTTAACAAATATTCTGGGCAATTCGTAGGCACATGATACACAGGTTGGCCTTTGAGAAACCCTGTGAAATCTTTCTCCTTAACCAGTGCCTTTTGCTGCTTTATCTGACCCAGACCTGCAATGTGCAGAAAGGAGAGGAAAGTGTATTTTGGTGTCTTTTAACAGAAACTGAATGAAGTATATACAAGATAGGAAAAACAAAACAAAACAAAACAAAAAAAAACAAAATACAAAAACAAAAACAAAAAAAAACCTGCCCCTGGCTTAAACAAGATAGGGATTACAGTTTCCTCTCTCCTAAACCCTGCATGGTACAAATACCAAAGATGATTCCTGAAATTTAGCAAGCTAGGTTAGGATAATATAGCTTCTTTTTCTACTTCTTATGGAAATTTTCTTGTAAGTGTTAAATTTGTACTAATTGGTATAACTGGCACAAATTATACCAGATGGATAGGTGAGTCTCCTACTTTTGCAGAGTTCCAAGTTGCCTTTCCTATTCTTAATTATTAAAGATTAATTTTACTTTGCAGAAAACTCACATAGGATTGCCAATACCTTTCCTCGGAGGACATAATTTAAAACTTTAAAAGATCAGAATTTTAATAAAAGTTTGAAAACATTGCCAATATTTTTACAGAAGCCACTTAATGATTTTAATTCAATGCCGCCTATGAAAGGTAGCAATTAAGAGGAAGTAAAACAGGCCACGCATGGAAAGAAAATATGAGTCCATCTGCAAAGTAGCAACATAGGCTGTCTTCTACTTTCCGTTTTTTTTTTCTTTTCTTTTTTTTTTTTTT
>NW_012101765.1:3267190-3268096 GCF_000951045.1 Mandrillus leucophaeus
TGGAATGTTCTTCCATTTGTTTGTGTCCTCTTTTATTTTGTTGAGCAGTGGTTTGTAGTTCTCCTTGAAGAGGTTCTTCACATCCCTTGTAAGTTTTATTCCTAGATATTTTATTCTCTTGTTAGCAGTTGTGAATGGGAGTTCACTCATGATTTGGCTCACTGTTTGTCTGTTATTGGTGTATAGGAATGCTTGTGATTTTTGCACATTGATTTTGCATCCTGAGACTTTGCTGAAGTTGCTTATCAGCTTAAAGAGATTTTGGGCTGAGATGATGGGGTTTTCTAAATATACAATCATGTCATCTACAAACAGGGACAATTTGACTACCTCTTTTCCTAATTGAATACCTTTACTTCTTTCTCCTGCCTGATTGTCCTGGCCAGAACTTCCAACGCTATGTTGAATAGTGTGAGCACATCCTTGTCTTGTACTGGCTCAAAGGGAATGCTTGCAGTTTTTGCCCATTCAGTATGTTATTGACTGTGGGCTTGTCATAAATTGCTCTTACTGTTTTGAGAAACATTCCATCAATACCTAGTTTATTGAGAGTTTTTAGCATGAAGGCTGTTGAATTTTGTCGAAGGCCTTTTCTGCATCTATTGAGATAATCATGTGATTTTTGTCCTTGGTTCTGTTTATGTGATGGATTACTTTTATTGATTTACGAATGTTGAACCAGCCTTGCATCCCAGGGATGAAGCCGACTTCATTATGGCGGATAAGCTTTTTGATGTGCTGCTGCTGCATTTATTTTGCCCATACTTCACTGAGGATTTTCACATCAATGTTCATCATGGATGTTGGTCTTAAATTCTCTTTTTTTGTTGTGTCTCTGCCAGGCTTTGGTATCAGGATGATGCTGGCCTCATAAAATGAGTTAGGGAGGATTCCCTCTTTTTCTAT